>NW_027476947.1:0-116726 GCF_051020955.1 Megalopta genalis | reverse complement strand
AACCAATGCAATGTAGAAGGTATAGCTTCAAATCCATGCGAATCAAATGATTTAGCTTCAAATACTTGTGATATACATGATATAGCTTGAAATGCAGACGGAAAAACGAGTTAGCTTCAAATCCATGCGAAAGACATGATTTAGCTTCAAATCAGTGCGTTCTAGGAGGCTTAGCATCAAAACCCATGCGAAACAAACGAGTTAGCTTCAAATCCATGCGAAACACATGATTTATCTTCAAATAAATTCGAAGTAGAAGGCTTAGCTTCAAATTCATGCGAAACGAAAGATTCAGCTTCAAATACTTGCGATATAAGTGATATAGCTTCAAATACAGGCGAAACGAACGAGTTAGCTTCAAATCCATGCGAAACACATGATTCAGCTGCAAATCAATGCGATGTATAAGGTTTAGCTACAAATCCATGCCAAACACATGATTTAGCTTCAGATACTTGCGATATAAGTGATATAGCTTCAAATGCAGACGAAGCAAACAAGTTAGCTTCTAATCCATGCTAAACAAATGATTTAGCATCAAATCAATGCGATCTAGATGTCTTAGCTTCAAATCCATGCGAAACAATTGATTAAGTTTCAGATACTTGCGACATAAGTGATATAGCTACAAATGCAGGCGAAACGAAACGAATGGTTTAGCTACAAATACTTGTGATATACATTATTTAGCTACAACTGCATGCGAAACAAACGAATTAGCTTCAAGTCCATTCGAAACACATGATTAAGCTTCAAATCAAAGCTATGTAGAAGGTACAGCATCAAATCCAACCGAAAAAATTATTTAGCATCAGATAGTTGCGATATAAGTGATATAGATTCAACTGCAAGCGAAACGAACGAGTTAGCTTCAAATCCATGCGAAACACGTGATTTAGCTTCACATCAATACGAAGTACAAGGCTTAGCTTTAAATTCATGCGAAATGAAAGATTCAGCTTCAAATACTTGCGATATAGGTGATATAGCTTCAAATACAGGCGAAGGGAACGAGTTAGCTTCAAATGCATGCGAACCACATGATTCAGCTGCAAATCAATGCGATGTAGAAGGTTTAGCTTCAAATCCATGCCAAACACATGATTTAGCTTCAAATCCATGGGATGTAGAAGGTTTAGCTTCAAATCCATGTGAAACACATTATTTAGCTGCAAATCAGTGCGAAGTAGAAGGATCAGGTTCAAATCCATGCGATTCAAATGGTTCATCTTCAAATACTTGAGAAAGACATGATTTAGCTTCAACTGCAAGCGAAAAAAACGAGTTAGCTTCAAATCAATGCGATGTAGAAGGTTTAGCTTCAAATCAATAAGAGGTAGAAGGTTTAGCTTCAGATCAATAGAATGTAGAAGGTTTAGCTTCAAATCTATGCGAAGTAGAAGGTTTAGCTTCAAATCCATGCGAAAAAAATGGTTTAGCTACAAATACTTGTGATATACATTATTTAGCTACAACTGCATGCGAAACGAACGAGTTTGCTTCAAATCCATGCGAAACACATGATTTAGCTTCAAATCAATGCGATGTAGAAGGTGTAGCTTCAATTCCATGCGAATCAAATGATTTAGCTTCAAATACTTGTGATATACATGATATAGCTTCAAATGCAGACAGAAAAAACGAGTTAGCTTCAAATCCATGCGAAAGACATGATTCAGCTTCAAATCAGTGCCTTGTAGGAAGCTTAGCATCAAAACCCATGCAAAACAAACGAGTTAGCTTCAAATCCATGCGAAACACATGATTTAGCTTCAAATAAATTCGAAGTAGAAGGCTTAGCTTCAAATTCATGCGAAACGAAAGATTCAGCTTCAAATACTTGCGATATAAGTGATATAGCTTCAAATACAGGCGAAACGAACGAGTTAGCTTCAAATCCATGAGAAACACACGATTTAGCTTCAAATCAATGAGATGTAGAAGGTTTAGCTTCAAATCCAAGCGAAACACATGGTTTAGGTTCAAATACTTGCGATATAAGTGATCTAGCTTCAAATACAGGCGAAACGAAAGAGTTAGCTTCAAATCCATGCCAAACACATGATTCAGCTGCAAATCAATGCGATGTAGAAGGTTTAGCTTCAAATCCATGCGAAACAAATGATTTAGCTTCAAATCAATGCGATGTAGAAG
Organism: Megalopta genalis; assembly: GCF_051020955.1. NCBI lineage: Eukaryota > Metazoa > Arthropoda > Insecta > Hymenoptera > Halictidae > Megalopta > Megalopta genalis. The sequence continues at coordinate 114,572 of NW_027476947.1, read as the reverse complement.
GTTCAAATACATACGACACATATGATTTAGCTTCAAATACTTCCGATATAAATGATATAGCTTCAAAAGCTGGAGGAACAAACGGGGTAGCTTCTATTCCATGCGAAACAAATGATTTAGCTTCAAATCAATGCGATGTATAAGGCTTAGCTTCAAATCCATTCGAAACAAATGGTTAGCTACAAATACTTGTGACATACATTATTTAGCTACAACTGCATGCGAAACAAACGAGTTAGCTTCAAATCCATGCGAAACACATGATTTAGCTTCAAATCAATGCGATGTATAAGGTTTAGCTTCAAATCCATGCGAAACAAATGATTTAGCTTGAAACACTTGGGGAATAAGTGATATAGCTTCAACTGCAGACTAATCAAACGAGTTAGCTTCAAAATCCACGCGATACACATGATTCAGCTTCATATACTTGCGATACAAGTGATGTAGATTCAACTGCAGGCGAAACGAACGAGTGAGCTTCAAATCCATGCGAAACACATGATTTAGCTTCAAATAAATTCGAGGTAGAAGGCTTAGCTTCAAATTCATGCGAAACGAAAGATTCAGCTTCAAATACTTGCGCTATAAGTGATATAGCTTCAAATACAGGGGAAACGAACGAGTTAGCTTCAAATCCATGCGAAACACATGATTCAGCTGCAAATCAATGCGATGTAGAAGGTTTAGCTTCAAATCCATGCCAAACACATGATTTAGCTTCAAATCCATGGGATGTAGAAGGTTTAGTTTCAAATCCATGCGAAACATATTATTTAATTGCAAATCAGTGCGATGTAGAAGGCTCAGGTTCAAATCCATCCCATTCAAATGGTTCATCTTCAAATACTTGTGAAAGACATGATTTAGCTTCAACTGCATGCGAAACAAACGAGTTAGCTTCAAATCCATGCGAAACACGTGATTTAGCTTCACATCAATACGAAGTACAAGGCTTAGCTTTAAATTCATGCGAAACGAAAGATTCAGCTTCAAATACTTGCGATATAGGTGATATAGCTTCAAATACAGGCGAAAGGAACGAGTTAGCTTCAAATGCATGCGAATCACATGATTCAGCTGCAAATCAATGCGATGTAGAAGGTTTAGCTTCAAATCCATGCCAAACACATGATTTAGCTTCAAATCCATGGGATGTAGAAGGTTTAGCTTCAAATCCATGTGAAACACATTATTTAGCTGCAAATCAGTGCGAAGTAGAAGGATCAGGTTCAAATCCATGCGATTCAAATGGTTCATCTTCAAATACTTGAGAAAGACATGATTTAGCTTCAACTGCAAGCGAAAAAACGAGTTAGCTTCAAATCAATGCGATGTAGAAGGTTTAGCTTCAAATCAATAAGAGGTAGAAGGTTTAGCTTCAGATCAATAGAATGTAGAAGGTTTAGCTTCAAATCTATGCGAAGTAGAAGGTTTAGCTTCAAATCCATGCGAAAAAAATGGTTTAGCTACAAATACTTGTGATATACATTATTTAGCTACAACTGCATGCGAAACGAACGAGTTAGCTTCAAATCCATGCGAAAGACATGATTCAGCTTCAAATCAGTGCCTTGTAGGAGGCTTAGCATCAAAACCCATGCAAAACAAACGAGTTAGCTTCAAATCCATGCGAAACACATGATTTAGCTTCAAATAAATTCGAAGTAGAAGGCTCAGCTTCAAATTCATGCGAAACGAAAGATTCAGCTTCAAATACTTGCGATATAAGTGATATAGCTTCAAATACAGGCGAAACGAACGAGTTAGCTTCAAATCCATGAGAAACACACGATTTAGCTTCAAATCAATGAGATGTAGAAGGTTTAGCTTCAAATCCAAGCGAAACACATGGTTTAGGTTCAAATACTTGCGATATAAGTGATCTAGCTTCAAATACAGGCGAAACGAAAGAGTTAGCTTCAAATCCATGCCAAACACATGATTCAGCTGCAAATCAATGCGATGTAGAAGGTTTAGCTTCAAATCCATGCGAAACAAGTGATTTAGCTTCAAATCAATGCGATGTAGAAGGTTCAAATACATACGACACATATGATTTAGCTTCAAATACTTCCGATATAAATGATATAGCTTCAAAAGCTGGAGGAACAAACGGGGTAGCTTCTATTCCATGCGAAACAAATGATTTAGCTTCAAATCAATGCGAAGTAGATGGCTTAGCTTCAAATCCATTCGAAACAAATGGTTTAGCTACAAATACTTGTGACATACATTATTTAGCTACAACTGCATGCGAAACAAACGAGTTAGCTTCAAATCCATGCGAAACACATGATTTAGCTTCAAATCAATGCGATGTATAAGGTTTAGCTTCAAATCCATGCGAAACAAATGATTTAGCTTGAAACACTTGGGGAATAAGTGATATAGCTTCAACTGCAGACTAATCAAACGAGTTAGCTTCAAAATCCACGCGATACACATGATTCAGCTTCATATACTTGCGATATAAGTGATGTAGATTCAACTGCAGGCGAAACGAACGAGTGAGCTTCAAATCCATGCGAAACACATGATTTAGCTTCAAATAAATTCGAGGTAGAAGGCTTAGCTTCAAATTCATGCGAAACGAAAGATTCAGCTTCAAATACTTGCGCTATAAGTGATATAGCTTCAAATACAGGGGAAACGAACGAGTTAGCTTCAAATCCATGCGAAACACATGATTCAGCTGCAAATCAATGCGATGTAGAAGGTTTAGCTTCAAATCCATGCCAAACACATGATTTAGCTTCAAATCCATGGGATGTAGAAGGTTTAGTTTCAAATCCATGCGAAACATATTATTTAATTGCAAATCAGTGCGATGTAGAAGGCTCAGGTTCAAATCCATCCCATTCAAATGGTTCATCTTCAAATACTTGTGAAAGACATGATTTAGCTTCAACTGCATGCGAAACAAACGAGTTAGCTTCAAATCCATGCGAAACACGTGATTTAGCTTCACATCAATACGAAGTACAAGGCTTAGCTTTAAATTCATGCGAAACGAAAGATTCAGCTTCAAATACTTGCGATATAGGTGATATAGCTTCAAATACAGGCGAAAGGAACGAGTTAGCTTCAAATGCATGCGAACCACATGATTCAGCTGCAAATCAATGCGATGTAGAAGGTTTAGCTTCAAATCCATGCCAAACACATGATTTAGCTTCAAATCCATGGGATGTAGAAGGTTTAGCTTCAAATCCATGTGAAACACATTATTTAGCTGCAAATCAGTGCGAAGTAGAAGGATCAGGTTCAAATCCATGCGATTCAAATGGTTCATCTTCAAATACTTGAGAAAGACATGATTTAGCTTCAACTGCAAGCGAAAAAAACGAGTTAGCTTCAAATCAATGCGATGTAGAAGGTTTAGCTTCAAATCAATAAGAGGTAGAAGGTTTAGCTTCAGATCAATAGAATGTAGAAGGTTTAGCTTCAAATCTATGCGAAGTAGAAGGTTTAGCTTCAAATCCATGCGAAAAAAATGGTTTAGCTACAAATACTTGTGATATACATTATTTAGCTACAACTGCATGCGAAACGAACGAGTTAGCTTCAAATCCATGCGAAAGACATGATTCAGCTTCAAATCAGTGCCTTGTAGGAGGCTTAGCATCAAAACCCATGCAAAACAAACGAGTTAGCTTCAAATCCATGCGAAACACATGGTTTAGGTTCAAATACTTGCGATAAAAGTGATCTAGCTTCAAATACAGGCGAAACGAAAGAGTTAGCTTCAAATCCATGAGAAACACACGATTTAGCTTCAAATCAATGAGATGTAGAAGGTTTAGCTTCAAATCCAAGCGAAACACATGGTTTAGGTTCAAATACTTGCGATAAAAGTGATCTAGCTTCAAATACAGGCGAAACGAAAGAGTTAGCTTCAAATCCATGCCAAACACATGATTCAGCTGCAAATCAATGCGATGTAGAAGGTTTAGCTTCAAATCCATGCGAAACAAATGATTTAGCTTCAAATCAATGCGATGTAGAAGGTTCAAATACATACGACACATATGATTTAGATTCAAATACTTCCGATATAAATGATATAGCTTCAAAAGCTGGAGGACCAAACGGGGTAGCTTCTATTCCATGCGAAACACATGATTTATCTTCAAATAAATTCGAAGTAGAAGGCTTAGCTTCAAATTCATGCGAAACGAAAGATTCAGCTTCAAATACTTGCGATATAAGTGATATAGCTTCAAATACAGGCGAAAAGAACGAGTTAGCTTCAAATCCACGCGATACACATGATTCAGCTTCAAATACTTGCGATATAAGTGATGTAGATTCAACTGCAGGCGAAACGAACGAGTGAGCTTCAAATCCATGCGAAACACATGATTTAGCTTCAAATAAATTCGAGTAGAAGGCTTAGCTTCAAATTCATGCGAAACGAAAGATTCAGCTTCAAATACTTGCGCTATAAGTGATATAGCTTCAAATACAGGGGAAACGAACGAGTTAGCTTCAAATCCATGCGAAACACATGATTCAGCTGCAAATCAATGCGATGTAGAAGGTTTAGCTTCAAATCCATGCCAAACACATGATTTAGCTTCAAATCCATGGGATGTAGAAGGTTTTGCTTCAAATCCATGCGAAACATATTATTTAGCTGCAAATCAGTGCGATGTAGAAGGCTCAGGTTCAAATCCATGCGATTCAAATGGTTTCATCTTCAAATACTTGTGAAAGACATGATTTAGCTTCAACTGCATGCGAAACAAACGAGTTAGCTTCAAATCCATGCGAAACACATGATTTAGCTGCAAATCAATGCGATGTAGAAGGTTTAGCTTCAAATCCATGCGATACACTAGTTTTAGCTCCAAATCAATGCGATGTAGAAGGTTCAGCATCAAATACATACGACACATATGATTTAGCTTCAAATACTTCCGATATAAATGATATAGCTTCAAAAGCTGGAGGAACAAACGAGGTAGCTTCAATTCCATGCGAAACAAATGATTTAGCTTCAAATCAATGCGAAGTAGATGGCTTAGCTTCAAATCCATTCGAAACAAATGGTTTAGCTACAAATACTTGTGATATACATTATTTAGCTACAACTGCATGCGAAACAAACGAGATAGCTTCAAATCCATGCGAAACACATGATTTAGCTTCAAATCAATGCGATGTATAAGGTTTAGCTTCAAATCCATGCGAAACAAATGGTTTAGCTATAAATACTTTTGATATACATTATTTAGCTACAACTGGATGCAAAACGAACGAGTTAGCTACAAATCCATGCGAAACACATGATTCAGTTTCAAATCAATGCGATGTATAAGGTTTAGCTTCAAATCCATGCGATACACATGATTTAGCTTCAAATCAATACGATGTAGTAGGTTCAGCTTCAAATTCATGCGATATAAGTGATATAGCTTCAAAGCAGGAGGAACAAACGAGGTAGCTTCAATTCCATGCGAAACAAATGATTTAGCTGCAAATCAATACGAAGTAGAAGGTTTTGCTTCAAATCCATACGAAAAAAATGGTTTAGCTACAAATACTTGTGATATACATTATTTAGCTACAACTGCATGCGAAACGAACGAGTTAGCTTCAAATCCATGCGAAACACATGATTTATCTTCAAATAAATTCGAAGTAGAAGGCTTAGCTTCAAATTCATGCGAAACGAAAGATTCAGCTTCAAATACTTGCGATATAAGTGATATAGCTTCAAATACAGGCGAAAAGAACGAGTTAGCTTCAAATCCACGCGATACACATGATTCAGCTTCAAATACTTGCGATATAAGTGATGTAGATTCAACTGCAGGCGAAACGAACGAGTGAGCTTCAAATCCATGCGAAACACATGATTTAGCTTCAAATAAATTCGAGGTAGAAGGCTTAGCTTCAAATTCATGCGAAACGAAAGATTCAGCTTCAAATACTTGCGCTATAAGTGATATAGCTTCAAATACAGGGGAAACGAACGAGTTAGCTTCAAATCCATGCGAAACACATGATTCAGCTGCAAATCAATGCGATGTAGAAGGTTTAGCTTCAAATCCATGCCAAACACATGATTTAGCTTCAAATCCATGGGATGTAGAAGGTTTTGCTTCAAATCCATGCGAAACATATTATTTAGCTGCAAATCAGTGCGATGTAGAAGGCTCAGGTTCAAATCCATGCGATTCAAATGGTTTCATCTTCAAATACTTGTGAAAGACATGATTTAGCTTCAACTGCATGCGAAACAAACGAGTTAGCTTCAAATCCATGCGAAACACATGATTTAGCTGCAAATCAATGCGATGTAGAAGGTTTAGCTTCAAATCCATGCGATACACTAGTTTTAGCTTTAAATCAATGCGATGTAGAAGGTTCAGCATCAAATACATACGACACATATGATTTAGCTTCAAATACTTCCGATATAAATGATATAGCTTCAAAAGCTGGAGGAACAAACGAGGTAGCTTCAATTCCATGCGAAACAAATGATTTAGCTTCAAATCAATGCGAAGTAGATGGCTTAGCTTCAAATCCATTCGAAACAAATGGTTTAGCTACAAATACTTGTGATATACATTATTTAGCTACAACTGCATGCGAAACAAACGAGATAGCTTCAAATCCATGCGAAACACATGATTTAGCTTCAAATCAATGCGATGTATAAGGTTTAGCTTCAATCCATGCGAAACAAATGGTTTAGCTATAAATACTTTTGATATACATTATTTAGCTACAACTGGATGCAAAACGAACGAGTTAGCTACAAATCCATGCGAAACACATGATTCAGTTTCAAATCAATGCGTTGTATAAGGTTTAGCTTCAAATCCATGCGAAACACATGATTTAGCTTCAAATCAATACGATGTAGTAGGTTCAGCTTCAAATTCATGCGATATAAGTGATATAGCTTCAAAAGCAGGAGGAACAAACGAGGTAGCTTCAATTCCATGCGAAACAAATGATTTAGCTGCAAATCAATACGAAGTAGAAGGTTTTGCTTCAAATCCATACGAAAAAAATGGTTTAGCTACAAATACTTGTGATATACATTATTTAGCTACAACTGCATGCGAAACGAACGAGTTAGCTTCAAATCCATGCGAAACACATGATTTATCTTCAAATAAATTCGAAGTAGAAGGCTTAGCTTCAAATTCATGCGAAACGAAAGATTCAGCTTCAAATACTTGCGATATAAGTGATATAGCTTCAAATACAGGCGAAAAGAACGAGTTAGCTTCAAATCCACGCGATACACATGATTCAGCTTCAAATACTTGCGATATAAGTGATGTAGATTCAACTGCAGGCGAAACGAACGAGTGAGCTTCAAATCCATGCGAAACACATGATTTAGCTTCAAATAAATTCGAGGTAGAAGGCTTAGCTTCAAATTCATGCGAAACGAAAGATTCAGCTTCAAATACTTGCGCTATAAGTGATATAGCTTCAAATACAGGGGAAACGAACGAGTTAGCTTCAAATCCATGCGAAACACATGATTCAGCTGCAAATCAATGCGATGTAGAAGGTTTAGCTTCAAATCCATGCCAAACACATGATTTAGCTTCAAATCCATGGGATGTAGAAGGTTTTGCTTCAAATCCATGCGAAACATATTATTTAGCTGCAAATCAGTGCGATGTAGAAGGCTCAGGTTCAAATCCATGCGATTCAAATGGTTTCATCTTCAAATACTTGTGAAAGACATGATTTAGCTTCAACTGCATGCGAAACAAACGAGTTAGCTTCAAATCCATGCGAAACACATGATTTAGCTGCAAATCAATGCGATGTAGAAGGTTTAGCTTCAAATCCATGCGATACACTAGTTTTAGCTCCAAATCAATGCGATGTAGAAGGTTCAGCATCAAATACATACGACACATATGATTTAGCTTCAAATACTTCCGATATAAATGATATAGCTTCAAAAGCTGGAGGAACAAACGAGGTAGCTTCAATTCCATGCGAAACAAATGATTTAGCTTCAAATCAATGCGAAGTAGATGGCTTAGCTTCAAATCCATTCGAAACAAATGGTTTAGCTACAAATACTTGTGATATACATTATTTAGCTACAACTGCATGCGAAACAAACGAGATAGCTTCAAATCCATGCGAAACACATGATTTAGCTTCAAATCAATGCGATGTATAAGGTTTAGCTTCAAATCCATGCGAAACAAATGGTTTAGCTATAAATACTTTTGATATACATTATTTAGCTACAACTGGATGCAAAACGAACGAGTTAGCTACAAATCCATGCGAAACACATGATTCAGTTTCAAATCAATGCGATGTATAAGGTTTAGCTTCAAATCCATGCGATACACATGATTTAGCTTCAAATCAATACGATGTAGTAGGTTCAGCTTCAAATTCATGCGATATAAGTGATATAGCTTCAAAAGCAGGAGGAACAAACGAGGTAGCTTCAATTCCATGCGAAACAAATGATTTAGCTGCAAATCAATACGAAGTAGAAGGTTTTGCTTCAAATCCATACGAAAAAAATGGTTTAGCTACAAATACTTGTGATATACATTATTTAGCTACAACTGCATGCGAAACGAACGAGTTAGCTTCAAATCCATGCGAAACACATGATTTATCTTCAAATAAATTCGAAGTAGAAGGCTTAGCTTCAAATTCATGCGAAACGAAAGATTCAGCTTCAAATACTTGCGATATAAGTGATATAGCTTCAAATACAGGCGAAAAGAACGAGTTAGCTTCAAATCCACGCGATACACATGATTCAGCTTCAAATACTTGCGATATAAGTGATGTAGATTCAACTGCAGGCGAAACGAACGAGTGAGCTTCAAATCCATGCGAAACACATGATTTAGCTTCAAATAAATTCGAGGTAGAAGGCTTAGCTTCAAATTCATGCGAAACGAAAGATTCAGCTTCAAATACTTGCGCTATAAGTGATATAGCTTCAAATACAGGGGAAACGAACGAGTTAGCTTCAAATCCATGCGAAACACATGATTCAGCTGCAAATCAATGCGATGTAGAAGGTTTAGCTTCAAATCCATGCCAAACACATGATTTAGCTTCAAATCCATGGGATGTAGAAGGTTTTGCTTCAAATCCATGCGAAACATATTATTTAGCTGCAAATCAGTGCGATGTAGAAGGCTCAGGTTCAAATCCATGCGATTCAAATGGTTTCATCTTCAAATACTTGTGAAAGACATGATTTAGCTTCAACTGCATGCGAAACAAACGAGTTAGCTTCAAATCCATGCGAAACACATGATTTAGCTGCAAATCAATGCGATGTAGAAGGTTTAGCTTCAAATCCATGCGATACACTAGTTTTAGCTTTAAATCAATGCGATGTAGAAGGTTCAGCATCAAATACATACGACACATATGATTTAGCTTCAAATACTTCCGATATAAATGATATAGCTTCAAAAGCTGGAGGAACAAACGAGGTAGCTTCAATTCCATGCGAAACAAATGATTTAGCTTCAAATCAATGCGAAGTAGATGGCTTAGCTTCAAATCCATTCGAAACAAATGGTTTAGCTACAAATACTTGTGATATACATTATTTAGCTACAACTGCATGCGAAACAAACGAGATAGCTTCAAATCCATTCGAAACACATGATTTAGCTTCAAATCAATGCGATGTATAAGGTTTAGCTTCAAATCCATGCGAAACAAATGGTTTAGCTATAAATACTTTTGATATACATTATTTAGCTACAACTGGATGCAAAACGAACGAGTTAGCTACAAATCCATGCGAAACACATGATTCAGTTTCAAATCAATGCGATGTATAAGGTTTAGCTTCAAATCCATGCGAAACACATGATTTAGCTTCAAATCAATACGATGTAGTAGGTTCAGCTTCAAATTCATGCGATATAAGTGATATAGCTTCAAAAGCAGGAGGAACAAACGAGGTAGCTTCAATTCCATGCGAAACAAATGATTTAGCTGCAAATCAATACGAAGTAGAAGGTTTTGCTTCAAATCCATACGAAAAAAATGGTTTAGCTACAAATACTTGTGATATACATTATTTAGCTACAACTGCATGCGAAACGAACGAGTTAGCTTCAAATCCATGCGAAACACATGATTTATCTTCAAATAAATTCGAAGTAGAAGGCTTAGCTTCAAATTCATGCGAAACGAAAGATTCAGCTTCAAATACTTGCGATATAAGTGATATAGCTTCAAATACAGGCGAAAAGAACGAGTTAGCTTCAAATCCACGCGATACACATGATTCAGCTTCAAATACTTGCGATATAAGTGATGTAGATTCAACTGCAGGCGAAACGAACGAGTGAGCTTCAAATCCATGCGAAACACATGATTTAGCTTCAAATAAATTCGAGGTAGAAGGCTTAGCTTCAAATTCATGCGAAACGAAAGATTCAGCTTCAAATACTTGCGCTATAAGTGATATAGCTTCAAATACAGGGGAAACGAACGAGTTAGCTTCAAATCCATGCGAAACACATGATTCAGCTGCAAATCAATGCGATGTAGAAGGTTTAGCTTCAAATCCATGCCAAACACATGATTTAGCTTCAAATCCATGGGATGTAGAAGGTTTTGCTTCAAATCCATGCGAAACATATTATTTAGCTGCAAATCAGTGCGATGTAGAAGGCTCAGGTTCAAATCCATGCGATTCAAATGGTTTCATCTTCAAATACTTGTGAAAGACATGATTTAGCTTCAACTGCATGCGAAACAAACGAGTTAGCTTCAAATCCATGCGAAACACATGATTTAGCTGCAAATCAATGCGATGTAGAAGGTTTAGCTTCAAATCCATGCGATACACTAGTTTTAGCTCCAAATCAATGCGATGTAGAAGGTTCAGCATCAAATACATACGACACATATGATTTAGCTTCAAATACTTCCGATATAAATGATATAGCTTCAAAAGCTGGAGGAACAAACGAGGTAGCTTCAATTCCATGCGAAACAAATGATTTAGCTTCAAATCAATGCGAAGTAGATGGCTTAGCTTCAAATCCATTCGAAACAAATGGTTTAGCTACAAATACTTGTGATATACATTATTTAGCTACAACTGCATGCGAAACAAACGAGATAGCTTCAAATCCATGCGAAACACATGATTTAGCTTCAAATCAATGCGATGTATAAGGTTTAGCTTCAAATCCATGCGAAACAAATGGTTTAGCTATAAATACTTTTGATATACATTATTTAGCTACAACTGGATGCAAAACGAACGAGTTAGCTACAAATCCATGCGAAACACATGATTCAGTTTCAAATCAATGCGATGTATAAGGTTTAGCTTCAAATCCATGCGATACACATGATTTAGCTTCAAATCAATACGATGTAGTAGGTTCAGCTTCAAATTCATGCGATATAAGTGATATAGCTTCAAAAGCAGGAGGAACAAACGAGGTAGCTTCAATTCCATGCGAAACAAATGATTTAGCTGCAAATCAATACGAAGTAGAAGGTTTTGCTTCAAATCCATACGAAAAAAATGGTTTAGCTACAAATACTTGTGATATATATTATTTAGCTACAACTGCATGCGAAACGAACAAGTTAGCTTCAAATCCATGCGAAACACATGATTTATCTTCAAATAAATTCGAAGTAGAAGGCTTAGCTTCAAATTCATGCGAAACGAAAAATTCAGCTTCAAATACTTGCGATATAAGTGATATAGCTTCAAATACAGGCGAAAAGAACGAGTTAGCTTCAAATCCATGCGAAACACATGATTCAGCTGCAAATCAATGCGATGTAGAAGGTTTAGCTTCAAATCCATGCCAAACACATGATTTAGCTTCAAATCCATAGGATGTAGAAGGTTTAGTTTCAAATCCATGCGAAACATATTATTTAATTGCAAATCAGTGCGATGTAGAAGGCTCAGGTTCAAATCCATCCCATTCAAATGGTTCATCTTCAAATACTTGTGAAAGACATGATTTAGCTTCAACTGCATGCGAAACAAACGAGTTAGTTTCAAATCCATGCGAAACACGTGATTTAGCTTCACATCAATACGAAGTACAAGGCTTAGCTTTAAATTCATGCGAAACGAAAGATTCAGCTTCAAATACTTGCGATATAGGTGATATAGCTTCAAATACAGGCGAAAGGAACGAGTTAGCTTCAAATGCATGCGAACCACATGATTCAGCTGCAAATCAATGCGATGTAGAAGGTTTAGCTTCAAATCCATGCCAAACACATGATTTAGCTTCAAATCCATGGGATGTAGAAGGTTTAGCTTCAAATCCATGTGAAACACATTATTTAGCTGCAAATCAGTGCGAAGTAGAAGGATCAGGTTCAAATCCATGCGATTCAAATGGTTCATCTTCAAATACTTGAGAAAGACATGATTTAGCTTCAACTGCAAGCGAAAAAAACGAGTTAGCTTCAAATCAATGCGATGTAGAAGGTTTAGCTTCAAATTCATGCGAAACGAAAGATTCAGCTTCAAATACTTGCGATATAAGTGATATAGCTTCAAATACAGGCGAAACGAACGAGTTAGCTTCAAATCCATGAGAAACACACGATTTAGCTTCAAATCAATGAGATGTAGAAGGTTTAGCTTCAAATCCAAGCGAAACACATGGTTTAGGTTCAAATACTTGCGATATAAGTGATCTAGCTTCAAATACAGGCGAAACGAAAGAGTTAGCTTCAAATCCATGCGAAACTCATGATTTAGCTTCAAATCAATGCGATGTAGAAGGTTTAGCTTCAAATCCATGCGAAACAAATGATTTAGCTTCAAATCAATGCGATGTAGAAGGTTCAAATACATACGACACATATGATTTAGCTTCAAATACTTCCGATATAAATGATATAGCTTCAAAAGCTGGAGGAACAAACGGGGTAGCTTCTATTCCATGCGAAACAAATGATTTAGCTTCAAATCAATGCGAAGTAGATGGCTTAGCTTCAAATCCATTCGAAACAAATGGTTTAGCTACAAATACTTGTGACATACATTATTTAGCTACAACTGCATGCGAAACAAACGGGTTAGCTTCAAATCCATGCGAAACACATGATTTAGCTTCAAATCAATGCGATGTATAAGGTTTAGCTTCAAATCCATGCGAAACAAATGATTTAGCTTGAAACACTTGGGGAATAAGTGATATAGCTTCAACTGCAGACTAATCAAACGAGTTAGCTTCAAAATCCACGCGATACACATGATTCAGCTTCAAATACTTGCGATATAAGTGATGTAGATTCAACTGCAGGCGAAACGAACGAGTGAGCTTCAAATCCATGCGAAACACATGATTTAGCTTCAAATAAATTCGAGGTAGAAGGCTTAGCTTCAAATTCATGCGAAACGAAAGATTCAGCTTCAAATACTTGCGCTATAAGTGATATAGCTTCAAATACAGGGGAAACGAACGAGTTAGCTTCAAATCCATGCGAAACACATGATTCAGCTGCAAATCAATGCGATGTAGAAGGTTTAGCTTCAAATCCATGCCAAACACATGATTTAGCTTCAAATCCATGGGATGTAGAAGGTTTTGCTTCAAATCCATGCGAAACATATTATTTAGCTGCAAATCAGTGCGATGTAGAAGGCTCAGGTTCAAATCCATGCGATTCAAATGGTTCCATCTTCAAATACTTGTGAAAGACATGATTTAGCTTCAACTGCATGCGAAACAAACGAGTTAGCTTCAAATCCATGCGAAACACATGATTTAGCTGCAAATCAATGCGATGTAGAAGGTTTAGCTTCAAATCCATGCGATACACTAGTTTTAGCTTTAAATCAATGCGATGTAGAAGGTTCAGCATCAAATACATACGACACATATGATTTAGCTTCAAATACTTCCGATATAAATGATATAGCTTCAAAAGCTGGAGGAACAAACGAGGTAGCTTCAATTCCATGTGAAACAAATGATTTAGCTTCAAATCAATGCGAAGTAGATGGCTTAGCTTCAAATCCATTCGAAACAAATGGTATAGCTACAAATACTTGTGATATACATTATTTAGCTACAACTGCATGCGAAACAAACGAGATAGCTTCAAATCCATGCGAAACACATGATTTAGCTTCAAATCAATGCGATGTATAAGGTTTAGCTTCAAATCCATGCGAAACAAATGGTTTAGCTATAAATACTTTTGATATACATTATTTAGCTACAACTGGATGCAAAACGAACGAGTTAGCTACAAATCCATGCGAAACACATGATTCAGTTTCAAATCAATGCGATGTATAAGGTTTAGCTTCAAATCCATGCGATACACATGATTTAGCTTCAAATCAATACGATGTAGTAGGTTCAGCTTCAAATTCATGCGATATAAGTGATATAGCTTCAAAAGCAGGAGGAACAAACGAGGTAGCTTCAATTCCATGCGAAACAAATGATTTAGCTGCAAATCAATACGAAGTAGAAGGTTTTGCTTCAAATCCATACGAAAAAAATGGTTTAGCTACAAATACTTGTGATATACATTATTTAGCTACAACTGCATGCGAAACGAACGAGTTAGCTTCAAATCCATGCGAAACACATGATTTATCTTCAAATAAATTCGAAGTAGAAGGCTTAGCTTCAAATTCATGCGAAACGAAAGATTCAGCTTCAAATACTTGCGATATAAGTGATATAGCTTCAAATACAGGCGAAAAGAACGAGTTAGCTTCAAATCCATGCGAAACACATGATTCAGCTGCAAATCAATGCGATGTAGAAGGTTTAGCTTCAAATCCATGCCAAACACATGATTTAGCTTCAAATCCATGGGATGTAGAAGGTTTAGTTTCAAATCCATGCGAAACATATTATTTAATTGCAAATCAGTGCGATGTAGAAGGCACAGGTTCAAATCCATCCCATTCAAATGGTTCATCTTCAAATACTTGTGAAAGACATGATTTAGCTTCAACTGCATGCGAAACAAACGAGTTAGTTTCAAATCCATGCGAAACACGTGATTTAGCTTCACATCAATACGAAGTACAAGGCTTAGCTTTAAATTCATGCGAAACGAAAGATTCAGCTTCAAATACTTGCGATATAGGTGATATAGCTTCAAATACAGGCGAAAGGAACGAGTTAGCTTCAAATGCATGCGAACCACATGATTCAGCTGCAAATCAATGCGATGTAGAAGGTTTAGCTTCAAATCCATGCCAAACACATGATTTAGCTTCAAATCCATGGGATGTAGAAGGTTTAGCTTCAAATCCATGTGAAACACATTATTTAGCTGCAAATTAGTGCGAAGTAGAAGGATCAGGTTCAAATCCATGCGATTCAAATGGTTCATCTTCAAATACTTGAGGAAGACATGATTTAGCTTCAACTGCAAGCGAAAAAAACGAGTTAGCTTCAAATCAATGCGATATAGAAGGTTTAGCTTCAAATCAATAAGAGGTAGAAGGTTTAGCTTCAGATCAATAGAATGTAGAAAGTTTAGCTTCAAATCTATGCGAAGTAGAAGGTTTAGCTTCAAATCCATGCGAAAAAAATGGTTTAGCTACAAATACTTGTGATATACATTATTTAGCTACAACTGCATGCGAAACGAACGAGTTTGCTTCAAATCCATGCGATACACATGATTTAGCTTCAAATCAATGCGATGTAGAAGGTGTAGCTTCAATTCCATGCGAATCAAATGATTTAGCTTCAAATACTTGTGATATACATGATATAGCTTCAAATGCAGACGGAAAAAACGAGTTAGCTTCAAATCCATGCGAAAGACATGATTCAGCTTCAAATCAGTGCCTTGTAGGAGGCTTAGCATCAAAACCCATGCAAAACAAACGAGTTGGCTTCAAATCCATGCGAAACACATGATTTAGCTTCAAATAAATTCGAAGTAGAAGGCTCAGCTTCAAATTCATGCGAAACGAAAGATTCAGCTTCAAATACTTGCGATATAAGTGATATAGCTTCAAATACAGGCGAAACGAACGAGTTAGCTTCAAATCCATGAGAAACGCACGATTTAGCTTCAAATCAATGAGATGTAGAAGGTTTAGCTTCAAATCCAAGCGAAACACATGGTTTAGGTTCAAATACTTGCGATATAAGTGATCTAGCTTCAAATACAGGCGAAACGAAAGAGTTAGCTTCAAATCCATGCCAAACACATGATTCAGCTGCAACTCAATGCGATGTAGAAGGTTTAGCTTCAAATCCATGCGAAACAAATGATTTAGCTTCAAATCAATGCGATGTAGAAGGTTCAAATACATACGACACATATGATTTAGCTTCAAATACTTCCGATATAAATGATATAGCTTCAAAAGCTGGAGGAACAAACGGGGTAGCTTCTATTCCATGCGAAACAAATGATTTAGCTTCAAATCAATGCGAAGTAGATGGCTTAGCTTCAAATCCATTCGAAACAAATGGTTTAGCTACAAATACTTGTGACATACATTATTTAGCTACAACTGCATGCGAAACAAACGAGTTAGCTTCAAATCCATGCGAAACACATGATTTAGCTTCAAATCAATGCGATGTATAAGGTTTAGCTTCAAATCCATGCGAAACAAATGATTTAGCTTGAAACACTTGGGGAATAAGTGATATAGCTTCAACTGCAGACTAATCAAACGAGTTAGCTTCAAAATCCACGCGATACACATGATTCAGCTTCAAATACTTGCGATATAAGTGATGTAGATTCAACTGCAGGCGAAACGAACGAGTGAGCTTCAAATCCATGCGAAACACATGATTTAGCTTCAAATAAATTCGAGGTAGAAGGCTTAGCTTCAAATTCATGCGAAACGAAAGATTCAGCTTCAAATACTTGCGCTATAAGTGATATAGCTTCAAATACAGGGGAAACGAACGAGTTAGCTTCAAATCCATGCGAAACACATGATTCAGCTGCAAATCAATGCGATGTAGAAGGTTTAGCTTCAAATCCATGCCAAACACATGATTTAGCTTCAAATCCATGGGATGTAGAAGGTTTTGCTTCAAATCCATGCGAAACATATTATTTAGCTGCAAATCAGTGCGATGTAGAAGGCTCAGGTTCAAATCCATGCGATTCAAATGGTTTCATCTTCAAATACTTGTGAAAGACATGATTTAGCTTCAACTGCATGCGAAACAAACGAGTTAGCTTCAAATCCATGCGAAACACATGATTTAGCTGCAAATCAATGCGATGTAGAAGGTTCAGCATCAAATACATACGACACATATGATTTAGCTTCAAATACTTCCGATATAAATGATATAGCTTCAAAAGCTGGAGGAACAAACGAGGTAGCTTCAATTCCATGCGAAACAAATGATTTAGCTTCAAATCAATGCGAAGTAGATGGCTTAGCTTCAAATCCATTCGAAACAAATGGTTTAGCTACAAATACTTGTGATATACATTATTTAGCTACAACTGCATGCGAAACAAACGAGATAGCTTCAAATCCATGCGAAACACATGATTTAGCTTCAAATCAATGCGATGTATAAGGTTTAGCTTCAAATCCATGCGAAACAAATGGTTTAGCTATAAATACTTTTGATATACATTATTTAGCTACAACTGGATGCAAAACGAACGAGTTAGCTACAAATCCATGCGAAACACATGATTCAGTTTCAAATCAATGCGATGTATAAGGTTTAGCTTCAAATCCATGCGATACACATGATTTAGCTTCAAATCAATACGATGTAGTAGGTTCAGCTTCAAATTCATGCGATATAAGTGATATAGCTTCAAAAGCAGGAGGAACAAACGAGGTAGCTTCAATTCCATGCGAAACAAATGATTTAGCTGCAAATCAATACGAAGTAGAAGGTTTTGCTTCAAATCCATACGAAAAAAATGGTTTAGCTACAAATACTTGTGATATACATTATTTAGCTACAACTGCATGCGAAACGAACGAGTTAGCTTCAAATCCATGCGAAACACATGATTTATCTTCAAATAAATTCGAAGTAGAAGGCTTAGCTTCAAATTCATGCGAAACGAAAGATTCAGCTTCAAATACTTGCGATATAAGTGATATAGCTTCAAATACAGGCGAAAAGAACGAGTTAGCTTCAAATCCACGCGATACACATGATTCAGCTTCAAATACTTGCGATATAAGTGATGTAGATTCAACTGCAGGCGAAACGAACGAGTGAGCTTCAAATCCATGCGAAACACATGATTTAGCTTCAAATAAATTCGAGGTAGAAGGCTTAGCTTCAAATTCATGCGAAACGAAAGATTCAGCTTCAAATACTTGCGCTATAAGTGATATAGCTTCAAATACAGGCGAAAAGAACGAGTTAGCTTCAAATCCATGCGAAACACATGATTCAGCTGCAAATCAATGCGATGTAGAAGGTTTAGCTTCAAATCCATGCCAAACACATGATTTAGCTTCAAATCCATGGGATGTAGAAGGTTTAGTTTCAAATCCATGCGAAACATATTATTTAATTGCAAATCAGTGCGATGTAGAAGGCTCAGGTTCAAATCCATCCCATTCAAATGGTTCATCTTCAAATACTTGTGAAAGACATGATTTAGCTTCAACTGCATGCGAAACAAACGAGTTAGTTTCAAATCCATGCGAAACACGTGATTTAGCTTCACATCAATACGAAGTACAAGGCTTAGCTTTAAATTCATGCGAAACGAAAGATTCAGCTTCAAATACTTGCGATATAGGTGATATAGCTTCAAATACAGGCGAAAGGAACGAGTTAGCTTCAAATGCATGCGAACCACATGATTCAGCTGCAAATCAATGCGATGTAGAAGGTTTAGCTTCAAATCCATGCCAAACACATGATTTAGCTTCAAATCCATGGGATGTAGAAGGTTTAGCTTCAAATCCATGTGAAACACATTATTTAGCTGCAAATCAGTGCGAAGTAGAAGGATCAGGTTCAAATCCATGCGATTCAAATGGTTCATCTTCAAATACTTGAGAAAGACATGATTTAGCTTCAACTGCAAGCGAAAAAAACGAGTTAGCTTCAAATCAATGCGATGTAGAAGGTTTAGCTTCAAATCAATAAGAGGTAGAAGGTTTAGCTTCAGATCAATAGAATGTAGAAAGTTTAGCTTCAAATCTATGCGAAGTAGAAGGTTTAGCTTCAAATCCATGCGAAAAAAATGGTTTAGCTACAAATACTTGTGATATACATTATTTAGCTACAACTGCATGCGAAACGAACGAGTTTGCTTCAAATCCATGCGAAACACATGATTTAGCTTCAAATCAATGCGATGTAGAAGGTGTAGCTTCAATTCCATGCGAATCAAATGATTTAGCTTCAAATACTTGTGATATACATGATATAGCTTCAAATGCAGACGGAAAAAACGAGTTAGCTTCAAATCCATGCGAAAGACATGATTCAGCTTCAAATCAGTGCCTTGTAGGAGGCTTAGCATCAAAACCCATGCAAAACAAACGAGTTGGCTTCAAATCCATGCGAAACACATGATTTAGCTTCAAATAAATTCGAAGTAGAAGGCTCAGCTTCAAATTCATGCGAAACGAAAGATTCAGCTTCAAATACTTGCGATATAAGTGATCTAGCTTCAAATACAGGCGAAACGAAAGAGTTAGCTTCAAATCCATGCCAAACACATGATTCAGCTGCAACTCAATGCGATGTAGAAGGTTTAGCTTCAAATCCATGCGAAACAAATGATTTAGCTTCAAATCAATGCGATGTAGAAGGTTCAAATACATACGACACATATGATTTAGCTTCAAATACTTCCGATATAAATGATATAGCTTCAAAAGCTGGAGGAACAAACGGGGTAGCTTCTATTCCATGCGAAACAAATGATTTAGCTTCAAATCAATGCGAAGTAGATGGCTTAGCTTCAAATCCATTCGAAACAAATGGTTTAGCTACAAATACTTGTGACATACATTATTTAGCTACAACTGCATGCGAAACAAACGAGTTAGCTTCAAATCCATGCGAAACACATGATTTAGCTTCAAATCAATGCGATGTATAAGGTTTAGCTTCAAATCCATGCGAAACAAATGATTTAGCTTGAAACACTTGGGGAATAAGTGATATAGCTTCAACTGCAGACTAATCGAACGAGTTAGCTTCAAAATCCACGCGATACACATGATTCAGCTTCAAATACTTGCGATATAAGTGATGTAGATTCAACTGCAGGCGAAACGAACGAGTGAGCTTCAAATCCATGCGAAACACATGATTTAGCTTCAAATAAATTCGAGGTAGAAGGCTTAGCTTCAAATTCATGCGAAACGAAAGATTCAGCTTCAAATACTTGCGCTATAAGTGATATAGCTTCAAATACAGGGGAAACGAACGAGTTAGCTTCAAATCCATGCGAAACACATGATTCAGCTGCAAATCAATGCGATGTAGAAGGTTTAGCTTCAAATCCATGCCAAACACATGATTTAGCTTCAAATACATGGGATGTAGAAGGTTTTGCTTCAAATCCATGCGAAACATATTATTTAGCTGCAAATCAGTGCGATGTAGAAGGCTCAGGTTCAAATCCATGCGATTCAAATGGTTTCATCTTCAAATACTTGTGAAAGACATGATTTAGCTTCAACTGCATGCGAAACAAACGAGTTAGCTTCAAATCCATGCGAAACACATGATTTAGCTGCAAATCAATGCGATGTAGAAGGTTTAGCTTCAAATCCATGCGATACACTAGTTTTAGCTTTAAATCAATGCGATGTAGAAGGTCCAGCTTCAAATACATACGACACATATTATTTAGCTTCAAATACTTCCGATATAAATGATATAGCTTCAAAAGTTGGAGGAACAAACGAGGTAGCTTTAATTACATGCGAAACAAATGATTTAGCTTCATATCAATGCGAAGTAGATGGCTTAGCTTCAAATCCATGTGAAACAAATGGTTTAGCTACAAATACTTGTGATATACATTATTTAGCTACAACTGCATGCGAAACAAACGAGTTAGCTTCAAATCCATGCGAAACTCATGATTTAGCTTCAAATCAATGCGATGTAGAAGGTTTAGCTTCAAATCCATGCGAATCAAATGATTTAGCTTCAAAAAACTTCTGATATACATGATATAGCTTCAAATGCATACGGAAAAAACGAGTTAGCTTCAAATCCATGCGAAAGTCATGATTTAGCTTCAAATCAGTGCGTTCTAGGAGGCTTAGCATCAAAACCCATGCGAAACAAACGAGTTAGCTTCAAATCCATGCGAAACACATGATTTAGCTTCAAATAAATTCGAAGTAGAAGGCTTAGCTTCAAATTCATGCGAAACGAAAGATTCAGCTTCAAATACTTGCGCTATAAGTGATATAGCTTCAAATACAGGCGAAACGAACGAGTTAGCTTCAAATCCATGCGGAACACATGATTCAGCTGCAAATCAATGCGATGTAGAAGGTTTAGCTTCAAATCCATGCCAAACACATGATTTAGCTTCAAATCCATGGTATGTAGAAGGTTTAGCTTCAAATCCATGCGAAACATATTATTTAGCTGCAAATCAGTGCGATGTAGAAGGCTCAGGTTCAAATCCATGCGATTCAAATGGTTTCATCTTCAAATTCTTGTGAAAGACATGACTTAGCTTCAACTGCATGCGAAACAAACGAGTTAGCTTCAAATCCATGCGAAACACATGATTTAGCTTCAAATCAATGCGATGTAGAAGGTTCAGCATCAAATACATACGACACATATGATTTAGCTTCAAATACTTCCGATATAAATGATATAGCTTCAAAAGCTGGAGGAACAAACGAGGTAGCTTCAATTCCATGCGAAACAAATGATTTAGCTTCAAATCAAAGCGAAGTAGATGGCTTAGATTCAAATCCATGCGAAACAAATGATTTAGCATCAAACACTTGGGGTATAAGAGATATAGCTTCAAATGCAGACTAATCAAACTAGTTAGCTTCAAAATCCACGCGATACACATGATTCAGCTTCAAATACTTGCGATATAAGTGATATAGATTCAACTGCAGGCGAAACGAACGAGTTAGCTTCAAATCCATGCGAAACACATGATTTAGCTGCAAATCAATGCGATGTAGAAAGCTTAGCTTCAAATCCATGCGATACACTAGATTTAGCTTCAAATCAATGCGATGTAGAAGGTTCAGCTTCAAATACATACGACACATATGATTTAGCTTCAAATACTTCCGATATAAATGATATAGCTTCAAAAGCTGGAGGAACAAACGAGGTAGCTTCAATTCCATGCGAAACAAATGATTTAGCTTCAAATCAATGCGAAGTAGATGGCTTAGCTTCAAATCCATGCGAAACAAATGGTTTAGCTACAAATACTTGTGATATACTTTATTTAGCTACAACTGCATGCGAAACAAACGAGTTAGCTTCAAATCCATGCGAAACAAATGATTTAGCTTCAAACACTTGGGGTATAAGTGATATAGCTTCAAATGCAGACTAATCAAACGAGTTAGCTTCAAAATCCATGCGATACACATGATTCAGCTTCAAATACTTGCGATATAAGTGATGTAGATTCAACTGCAGGCGAAACGAACGAGTTAGCTTCAAATCCATAGGAAAAACATGATTTAGCTGCACATCAATGCGATGTAGAGAAGGTTTAGCTTCAAATCCATGCGATACACTAGACTTAGCTTCAAATCAATGCGATGTAGATGGTTCAGCATCAAATACAGACGACACATATGATTTAGCTTCAAATACTTCCGATATAAATGATATAGCTTCAAAAGCTGGAGGAACAAACGGGGTAGCTTCAATTCCATGCGAAACAAATGATTTAGCTTCAAATCAATGAGATGTAGATGGCTTAGCTTCAAATCTATGCGAAACAAATGATTTAGCTTCAAATAAATTCGAAGTAGAAGGCTTAGCTTCAAATTCATGCGAAACGAAAGATTCAGCTTCAAATACTTGCGCTATAAGTGATATAGCTTCAAATACAGGCGAAACGAACGAGTTAGTTTCAAATCCATGCGAAACACACGATTCAACTGCAAATCAATGCGATGTAGAAGGTTTAGCTTCAAATCCATGCCAAACACATGATTTAGCTTCAAATCCATGGGATGTAGAAGGTTTAGCTTCAAATCCATGCGAAACATATTATTTAGCTGCAAATCAGTGCGATGTAGAACGCTCAGGTTCAAATCCATGCGATTCAAATGGTTTCATCTTCAAATACTTGTGAAAGTCATGATTTAGCTTCAACTGCATGCGAAACAAACGAGTTAGCTTCAAATCCATGCGAAACACATGATTTAGCTGCAAATCAATGCGATGTAGAAGGTATAGCTTCAAATCCATGCGATGCACTAGATTTAGCTTCAAATCAATGCGATGTAGAAGGTTCAGCATCAAATACATACGACACATATGATTTAGCTTCAAATACTTCCGATATAAATGATATAGCTTCAAAAGCTGGAGGAACAAACGAGGTAGCTTCAATTCCATGCGAAACAAATGATTTAGCTTCAAATCAAAGCGAAGTAGATGGCTTAGCTTCAAATCCATGCGAAACAAATGATTTAGCATCAAACACTTGGGGTATAAGAGATATAGCTTCAAATGCAGACTAATCAAACTAGTTAGCTTCAAAATCCACGCGATACACATGATTCAGCTTCAAATACTTGCGATATAAGTGATATAGATTCAACTGCAGGCGAAACGAACGAGTTAGCTTCAAATCCATGCGAAACACATGATTTAGCTGCAAATCAATGCGATGTAGAAAGCTTAGCTTCAAATCCATGCGATACACTAGATTTAGCTTCAAATCAATGCGATGTAGAAGGTGCAGCTTCAAATTCATACGACGCATATGATTTAGCTTCAAATACTTCCGATATAAATGATATAGCTTCAAAAGCTGGAGGAACAAACGAGGTAGCTTCAATTCCATGCGAAACAAATGATTTAGCTTCAAATCAATGCGAAGTAGATGGCTTAGCTTCAAATCCATGCGAAACAAATGGTTTAGCTACAAATACTTGTGCTATACTTTATTTAGCTACAGCTGCATGCGAAACAAACGAGTTAGCTTCAAATCCATGCGAAACACATGATTTATCTCCAAATCAATGCGATGTATAAGGATTAGCTTCAAATCCATGCGAAACAAATGATTTAGCTTCAAACACTTGGGGTATAAGTGATATAGCTTCAAATGCAGACTAATCAAACGAGTTCGCTTCAAAATCCACGCGATACACATGATTCAGCTTCAAATACTTGCGATATAAGTGATGTAGATTCAACTGCAGGCGAAACGAACGAGTTAGCTTCAAATCTATGCGAAACACATGATTTAGCTGCAAATCAATGCGATGTAGAAAGTTTAGCTTCAAATCCATGCGATACACAAGATTTAGCTTCAAATCAATGCGATGTAGAAGTTTCTGCTTCATATACATACGACACATATGATTTAGCTTCAAATACTTCCGAAATAAATGATATAGCTTCAAAAGCTGGAGGAACAAACGAGGTAGCTTCAATTCCATGCGAAACAAATGATTTAGCTTCAAATCAATGCGAAGTAGATGGCTTAGCTTCAAATCCATGCGAAACAAATGGTTAAGCTACAAATACTTGTGATATACTTTATTTAGCTACAACTGCATGCGAAACAAACGAGTTAGCTGCAAATCCATGCGATACACTAGATTTAGCTTCAAATCAATGCGATGTAGAAGGTCCAGCTTCAAATACATACGACACATATTATTTAGCTTCAAATACTTCCGATATAAATGATATAGCTTCAAAAGTTGGAGGAACAAACGAGGTAGCTTTAATTACATGCGAAACAAATGATTTAGCTTCAAATCAATGCGAAGTAGATGGCTTAGCTTCAAATCCATGTGAAACAAATGGTTTAGCTACAAATACTTGTGAAACAAATGGTTTAGCTACAAATACTTGTGATATACATTATTTAGCTACAACTGCATGCGAAAGAAACGAGTTAGCTTCAAATCCATGCGAAACTCATGATTTAGCTTCAAATCAATGCGATGTAGAAGGTTCAGCTTCAAATCCATGCGAATCAAATGATTTAGCTTCAAAAAAACTTCTGATATACATGATATAGCTTCAAATGCAGACGGAAAAAACGAGTTAGCTTCAAATCCATGCGAAAGTCATGATTTAGCTTCAAATCAGTGCGTTCTAGGAGGCTTAGCATCAAAACCCATGCGAAACAAACGAGTTAGCTTCAAATCCATGCGAAACACATGATTTAGCTTCAAATAAATTCGAAGTAGAAGGCTTAGCTTCAAATTCATGCGAAACGAAAGATTCAGCTTCAAATACTTGCGCTATAAGTGATATAGCTTCAAATACAGGCGAAACGAACGAGTTAGCTTCAAATCCATGCGGAACACATGATTCAGCTGCAAATCAATGCGATGTAGAAGGTTTAGCTTCAAATCCATGCCAAACACATGATTTAGCTTCAAATCCATGGTATGTAGAAGGTTTAGCTTCAAATCCATGCGAAACATATTATTTAGCTGCAAATCAGTGCGATGTAGAAGGCTCAGGTTCAAATCCATGCGATTCAAATGGTTTCATCTTCAAATTCTTGTGAAAGACATGATTTAGCTTCAACTGCATGCGAAACAAACGAGTTAGCTTCAAATCCATGCGAAACACATGATTTAGCTGCAAATCAATGCGATGTAGAAGGTTTAGCTTCAAATCCATGCGATACACTAGATTTAGCTTCAAATCAATGCGATACACTAGATTTAGCTTCAAATACTTCCGATATAAATGATATAGCTTCAAAAGCTGGAGGAACAAACGAGGTAGCTTCAATTCCATGCGAATCAAATGATATAGCTTCAAAAGCTGGAGGAACAAACGAGGTAGCTTCAATTCCATGCGAATCAAATGATTTAGCTTCAAATACTTGTGATATACATGATATAGCTTCAAATGCAGACGGAAAAAACGAGTTAGCTTCAAATCCATGCGAAAGACATGATTTAGTATCAAATCAGTGCGTTCTAGGAGGCTTAGCATCAAAACCCATGCGAAACAAACGAGTTAGCTTCAAATCCATGCGATACACTAGATTTAGCTTCAAATCAATGCGATGTAGAAGGTTCAGCTTCAAATACATACGACACATATGATTTAGCTTCAAATACTTCCGATATAAATGATATAGCTTCAAAAGCTGGAGGAACAAACGAGGTAGCTTCAATTCCATGCGAAACAAATGATTTAGCTTCAAATCAATGCGAAGTAGATGGCTTAGCTTCAAATCCATGCGAAACAAATGGTTAAGCTACAAATACTTGTGATATACTTTATTTAGCTACAACTGCATGCGAAACAAACGAGTTAGCTGCAAATCCATGCGATACACTAGATTTAGCTTCAAATCAATGCGATGTAGAAGGTCCAGCTTCAAATACATACGACACATATTATTTAGCTTCAAATACTTCCGATATAAATGATATAGCTTCAAAAGTTGGAGGAACAAACGAGGTAGCTTTAATTACATGCGAAACAAATGATTTAGCTTCAAATCAATGCGAAGTAGATGGCTTAGCTTCAAATCCATGTGAAACAAATGGTTTAGCTACAAATACTTGTGATATACATTATTTAGCTACAACTGCATGCGAAACAAACGAGTTAGCTTCAAATCCATGCGAAACTCATGATTTAGCTTCAAATCAATGCGATGTAGAAGGTTTAGCTTCAAATCCATGCGAATCAAATGATTTAGCTTCAAAAAACTTCTGATATACATGATATAGCTTCAAATGCAGACGGAAAAAACGAGTTAGCTTCAAATCCATGCGAAAGTCATGATTTAGCTTCAAATCAGTGCGTTCTAGGAGGCTTAGCATCAAAACCCATGCGAAACAAACGAGTTAGCTTCAAATCCATGCGAAACACATGATTTAGCTTCAAATAAATTCGAAGTAGAAGGCTTAGCTTCAAATTCATGCGAAACGAAAGATTCAGCTTCAAATACTTGCGCTATAAGTGATATAGCTTCAAATACAGGCGAAACGAACGAGTTAGCTTCAAATCCATGCGGAACACATGATTCAGCTGCAAATCAATGCGATGTAGAAGGTTTAGCTTCAAATCCATGCCAAACACATGATTTAGCTTCAAATCCATGGTATGTAGAAGGTTTAGCTTCAAATCCATGCGAAACATATTATTTAGCTGCAAATCAGTGCGATGTAGAAGGCTCAGGTTCAAATCCATGCGATTCAAATGGTTTCATCTTCAAATTCTTGTGAAAGACATGATTTAGCTTCAACTGCATGCGAAACAAACGAGTTAGCTTCAAATCCATGCGAAACACATGATTTAGCTGCAAATCAATGCGATGTAGAAGGTTTAGCTTCAAATCCATGCGATACACTAGATTTAGCTTCAAATCAATGCGATACACTAGATTTAGCTTCAAATACTTCCGATATAAATGATATAGCTTCAAAAGCTGGAGGAACAAACGAGGTAGCTTCAATTCCATGCGAATCAAATGATATAGCTTCAAAAGCTGGAGGAACAAACGAGGTAGCTTCAATTCCATGCGAATCAAATGATTTAGCTTCAAATACTTGTGATATACATGATATAGCTTCAAATGCAGACGGAAAAAACGAGTTAGCTTCAAATCCATGCGAAAGACATGATTTAGTATCAAATCAGTGCGTTCTAGGAGGCTTAGCATCAAAACCCATGCGAAACAAACGAGTTAGCTTCAAATCCATGCGATACACTAGATTTAGCTTCAAATCAATGCGATGTAGAAGGTTCAGCTTCAAATACATACGACACATATGATTTAGCTTCAAATACTTCCGATATAAATGATATAGCTTCAAAAGCTGGAGGAACAAACGAGGTAGCTTCAATTCCATGCGAAACAAATGATTTAGCTTCAAATCAATGCGAAGTAGATGGCTTAGCTTCAAATCCATGCGAAACAAATGGTTTAGCTACAAATACTTGTGATATACATTATTTAGCTACAACTGCATGCGAAATAAACGAGTTAGCTTCAAATCCATGCGAAACTCTTGATTTAGCTTCAAACCAATGCGATGTAGAAGATTTAGCTTCAAATCCATGCGAATCAAATGATTTAGCTTCAAATACTTGTGCTATACATTATTTAGCTACAACTGTATGCAAAACGAACGAGTTAGCTATAAATCCATGCGAAACACATGATTTAGCTTCTAATCAATGCGATGTATAAGGTTTAGCTTCAAATCCATGCGATACACATGATTTATCTTCAAATAAATTCGAAGTAGAAGGCTTAGCTTCAAATTCATGCGAAACGAAAGATTCAGCTTCAAATACTTGCGATGTAAGTGATATTGCTTCAAATACAGGCGAAACGAACGAGTTAGCTTCAAATCCATGCGAAACACATGATTCAGCTGCAAATCAATGCGATGTAGAAGGTTTAGCTTCAAATCCATGCCAAACACATGATTTACTTCAAATCCATGGGATGTAGAAGGTTTAGCTTCAAATCCATGCGAAACATATTATTTAGCTGCAAATCAGTGCGATGTAGAAGGCTCAGGTTCAAATCCATGCGATTCAAATGGTTTCATCTTCAAATACTTGTGAAAGACATGATTTAACTTCAACTGCATGCGAAACAAACGAGTTAGCTTCAAATCCATACGAAACACATGATTTAGCTGCAAATCAATGCGATGTAGAAGGTTTAGCTTCAAATCCATGCGATACACTAGATTTAGCTTCAAATCAATGCGATGTAGAAGGTTCAGCATCAAATACATACGACACATATGATTTAGCTTCAAATACTTCCGATATAAATGATATATTGCTTCAAAAGCTGGAGGAACAAACGAGGTAGCTTCAATTGCATGCGAAACACATGATTTAGCTGCAAATCAATGCAAAGTAGATGGATTAGCTTCAAATCCATGCGAAACACATGATTTAGCTGCAAATCAATGCAAAGTAGATGGCTTAGCTTCAAATCCATGCGAAACAAATGGTTTAACTACAAATACTTGTGATATACATTATTTAGATACAACTGCATGCGAAACAAACGAGTTAGCTTCAAATCCATGCGAAACACATGATTTAGCTTGAAATCAATGCGATGTATAAGGTTTAGCTTCAAATCCATGCGAAACAAATGACTTAGCTTCAAACACTTGGGGTATAAGTGACATAGCTTCAAATGCAGACTAATCAAACGAGTTAGCTTCAAAATCCACGCGATACACATGATTCAGCTTCAAATACTTGCGATATAAGTGATTTAGATTCAACTGCAAGCGAAACGAACTAGTTAGCTTCAAATCCATGCGAAACACATGATTTAGCTGCAAGTCAATGCGATGTAGAATGTTTAGCTTCAAAGCCATGCGATACACTATATTTAACATCAAATCAATGCGATGTAGAAGGTTTAGCTTCCAATCCATGCGAAAGACATGATTTAGATTCAAATCAACTTGAAGTACAAGGCTTAGATTCAAATCCATGCGAAACAAATGGTTTAGCTACAAATACTTGTGATATACGTTATATAGAATTAACTGCATGCGCAACGAACGAGTTAGCTTCAAATCCATGCGAAACATATTATTTGCATTCGAATCAATGCGAAGTAGAAGGGTTAGCTTCAAATCCTTGCGAATCGCATGATTTATCTTCAAATTCATGCGAAATACATGGTTTAGCTTCAATTCCATGCGTATCAAATGGATTAGCTTCGAATACTTGTGGTATACATGATTTAGCTTCAACTGCGTGCGAAACAAACGAATTAGCTTCAAATCAATGCGATAGACATGATTAAGCTTGAATTCAACACGAAGTAGAAGGCTTAGCTTCAAATCCATGCGAAACGAAGGATTTAGATTCAAATACTTGCGAATATGAGGGGTACAGCTTCAAATGCAAGCGAAACAAACGAGTTAGCTTCACATCCTCGCGAAACACATGATTTAGCTTCATATCGAAGGGAAACACATGATTTAGCTTCAAATCAATGCGATGTAGGAGGTTTAGCTTCAAATCCATGCGAAAAAATGATTTAGCATCAGATGCTTGCTATATAAGTGATATAGCTTCAAATGCAGGGGAAAAAGGAGTTAGCTTCAAATCCATGCAAAACACATGATTAAGCTTCAAACCAATGCTATGTAGAAGGTTTAGCTTCAAATCCAAACGAAACACATGATTTAGCTTCAAACAATGCGATATAGAAGGCTTAGCTTCAAAACCATGCAAAACACGTGATTTAGGATCCAACCAATGCGAAGTGGATGGCTTAGCTTCAAATCCATGCGAAAATAATGATTTAACGTCAAATACTTGCGAATATAAGGGATGCAGCTTCTAATGTATGCGAAACAAACGAGTTAGCTTCAAATACTTGCGATATAAATGAAGTAGGTTCAAAAGCAGGAAAAACAAACGAGTTAGCTTCAAATCCATACGAAACACATGTTTTAGCTTCAAATCGATGCGATGTGGAAGGTTTAGCTTCAAACCAATAAGAGGTAGAAGGTTTAGCTTCAGATCAATAGAATGTAGAACGTTTAGTTTCAAATCAATGCGATGTAGAATGTTTTGCTTCAAATCCATGCGAAAAAAATGGTTTAGCTACAAATACTTGTGATATACATTATTTAGCTACAATTGCATGCGAAACGAACGAGTTAGCTTCAAATCCATGCGAAACACATGATTTAGCTTCAAATCAATGCGATGTAGAAAGTTTAGATTCAAATCCATTCGAATCAAATGATTTAGCTTCAAATACTTGTGATATACATGATATAGCTTCAAATGCAGATGGAAAAAACGAGTTAGCTTCAAATCCAGGCGAAAGACATGATTCAGCTTCAAATCAGTGCCTTCTAGGAGGCTTAGCATCAAAACCCATGCGAAACAAACGAGTTAGCTTCAAATCCATGCGATACACTAGATTTAGCTTCAAGTCAATGCGATGTAGAAGGTTCAGCTTCAAATACATACGACACATATTATTTAGCTTCAAATACTTCCGATATAAATGATATAGCTTCAAAAGCTGGAGGAACAATCGAGGTAGCTACAATTCCATGCGAAACAAATGATTTAGCTTCAAATCAATGCGAAGTAGATGGCTTAGCTTCAAATCCATGCGAAACAAATGGTTTAGCTACAAATACTTGTGATATACTTTATTTAGCTACAGCTGCATGCGAAACAAACGAGTTAGCTTCAAATCCATGCGAAACACATGATTTAGCTTAAAATCATTGCGAGGTATAAAGTTTAGCTTCAAATCCATGCGATAGGCATGATATAGATTCAAATCAATACGATGTAGTAGGTTCAGCTTCAAATTCATGCGATATAAGTGATGTAGCTTCAAAAGCAGGGGGAACAAACGAGGTAGCTTCAATTCCATGCGAAACAAATGATTTAGCTGCAAATCAATCCGAAGTAGAAGGTTTAGCTTCAAATCCATGCGAATCAAATGATTAAGCTTCAAATACTTGTGATATACATGATATAGCTTCAAATGCAGGCGGAAAAAACGAGTTAGCTTCAAATCCATGCGAAACACATGATTTAGGTTCAGATACTTGCGATATAAGTGATATAGCTTCATATGCAGGCGAAGCAAACGAGTTATTGTCGAATCCATGCAAAACACATGATTTAACTTCAAATCAATTCTAAGTAGGAGGATTAGCTTCAAATCCATGCGAAACAAATTATTTAGCTTCAAATACTTGCGACATAAGTCATATAGATTCGAATGCCGGCGAAACAAAAGTTTTAGCTTCAAATCCATGCGAAACATATAATTTAGCTTCAAATACTTGCGATATAAGTGATATAGCTTCAAATGCAGACGAATCAAACGAGTTAGCTTCAAAATCCATTCGATACACATGATTTAGCTTCAAATCATTGCGAAAATCATGATTTTGCTTCAAAATCAATGCGAACTAGATGTCTTAGCTTCAAAACCATGTGAAACAAATGATTAAGCTTCAAATCAATGCGAAGTAGAAAGCTTATCTTCAAATCCATGCGAAACGAAAGATTTAGCTTTAAATACTTGCGAATATAAGTGATATAGTTTCAAATACAGACGACACAAACGAGTTTGCTTCAAATCCATGCGAAACACATGATTTAGATTCAAATCAATGCGAAGTAGAAGGCTTGGCTTTAAATCCATGCGAAACAAATGGATTCGCTTCAAATACTTGCGATATAAATGAAATAGCTTCAAATGCCGGCGACACAAACGAGTTAGCGTCAAATCCATGCAAAGAACATGAGTAAGCTAAAAATGCATGCGAAAAACATGATTTAGGTTCAAATTCATGGGAAACACGTGGTTTAGCTTCAAATACATGCGAGACAAATTGTTTAGCTTCAGATGTTTATGCTTAAGCTTCAACTGCTTGCGAAACAAACGAGTTAGCTTCAAATCCAAGCTAAACACATGACTAAGCTTCAAATGCATGCGAAACAAATGATTTAGATTCAAATACTTACGGTATAAGTGATATCGATTCAAATGCAGACGAAACAAACGAGTTAGTTTCAAATCCAAACGAAACGCATGATTTAGATACAAATCAATGCGATGTAGAAGGTTTAGTTTCAAATCCATGCGAAACAAATCAATTAGCTTCAAATACTTGCGACATAAGTGATATAGATACAAATGCAGAAGAAGCAAACGAGTTAGCTTCAAAGCCATGCGATATACACGATGTAGCTGCAAAACAATGCGACGTAGAAGGTTTAGTTTCTAATCCATGCAAAACAAACGATTTAGTATTAGATACTTGCGATATAAATGATATAACTTCAAATGCAGGCGGAACAAACGAGTTAGCTCCAAATCCATGCGAAACACATAATTTAGATTCAAATTCATGCGAAACACATGGTTTTGATTCATATTATTGCGAAACAAATGGGTTATATTCAGATACTTGTGATAAACATGATTTAGCTTCAACTGCGTGCGAAGCAAACGAATAAAGCTTCAAATCAATGCGATACAAATGATTAAGCTTTAAATCAATTCGAACTAGAAGGCTTAGCTTCAAATCCAAGCGATACTAATTGTTTAGCTTCAAATACTTTCGATATAAGTGATATAGCTTCAAATGCTGGCGAAACAAACGAGTTAGCTTCAAATCCATGCGAAACACATGATTTAGCTTCAAATCCATGCGAAACACATGATTTAGCTTCAAATCAATGCGATGTAGAAGGTTTAGCTTCAAATCCGCTCGAAACAAATGATTTAGCTTCAAATACCTGCGATATAAGTGATATAACTTCAAATGCAGGCGAACCAAACGAGTTAGCTTCTAATCCATGTAGAACACATGATTTAGCTACCAATCAATGCGAAGTAGAAGGCTTAGCTTCAATTCCATGCGAAACGAAAGATTTAGCTTCAAATACTTGCGAATATAAGTGATATAGCTGCAAACGCAGGCGAAACAAATGAGTTAGTTACAGATCCATGCGATACACATGATTTGGGTTCAAATCAAACCGAAGTAGGAGTTGTAGCTTCACATCCATGCGAAACAGATGGTTCAGCTTCAAATATTTGTGATATACATGATCTAGTTTCAACTGCATGCGAAACAATCGAGTGAGCTTCAAATCCAAGCGATACACTAGATTTAGCTTCAAATCAATGCGATGTAGAAGGTTCAGCTTCAAATCCATGCGATACATATGATTTAGCTTCAAATACTTCCGATATAAATGATATAGCTTCAAAAGCTGGAGGAACAAACGAGGCAGCTTCAATTCCATGCGAAACAAATGATTTAGCTTGAAATCAATGCGAAGTAGATGGCTTACCTTCAAATCCATGCGAAACAAATGGTTTAGCTACAAATACTTGTGATATACATTATTTAGCTACAACTGCATGCGAAACAAACTAGTTAGCTTCAAAACCATGCGATACACTAGATTTAGCTTCAAATCAATGCGATGTAGAATGTTCAGCTTCAAATCCATGCGATACATATGATTTAGCTTCAAATACTTCCGATATAAATGATATAGCTTCAAAAGCTGGAGGAACAAACGAGGTAGCTTCAATTCCATGCGAAACAAATGATTTAGCTTCAAATCAATGCGAAGTAGATGGCTTACCTTCAAATCCATGCGAAACAAATGGTTTAGCTACAAATACTTGTGATATACATTATTTAGCTACAACTGCATGCGAAACAAACTAGTTAGCTTCAAAACCATGCGATACACTAGATTTAGCTTTAAATCAATGCGATGTAGAAGGTTCAGCTTCAAAACCATGCGATACATATGATTTAGCTTCAAATACTTCCGATATAAATGATATAGCTTCAAAAGCTGGAGGAACAAACGAGGTAGCTTCAATTCCATGCGAAACAAATGATTTAGCTGCAAATCAATACGAAGTAGAAGGTTTAGCTTCAAATCCATGAGAAACAAATGGTTTAGCTACAAATACTTGTGATATACATGATATAGCTTCAAATGCAGACGGAAAAAACGAGTTAGCTTCAAATCCATGCGAAAGACATGATTTAGCTTCAAATCAGTGCGTTCTAGGAGGCTTAGCATCAAAACTCATGCGAAACAAACGAGTTAGCTTCAAATCCATGCGAAACTCATGATTTAGCTTCAAATAAATTCGAAGTAGAAGGCTTAGCTTCAAATTCATGCGTAACGAAAGATTCAGCTTCAAATACTTGCGATATAAGTGATATAGCTTCAAATACAGGCGAAACCAACGACTTAGCTTCAAGTCCATGCGAAACACATGATTCAGCTGCAAATCAATGCGATGTACAAGGTTTAGCTTCAAATCCATGCCAAACACATGACTTAGCTTCAAATCCATGGGATGTAGAAGGTTTAGCTTCAAATCCATGCGAAACAAATGATTTAGCTTCAAACACTTGTGAGATACATGATATAGCTTCAAATGCAGATGGAAAAAACGAGTTAGCTTCAAATCCATGCGAAAGACATGATTCAGCTTCAAATCAGTGCCTTCTAGGAGGCTTAGCATCAAAACCCATGCGAAACAAACGAGTTAGCTTCAAATCCATGCGATACACTAGATTTAACTTCAAATCAATGCGATGTAGATGTTTCTGCTTCAAATACATACGACACATATGATTTAGCTTCAAATACTTCCGATATAAATGATATAGCTTCTAAAGATGGAGGAACAAACGAGGTAACTTCAATTCCATGCGAAACAAATGATTTAGCTTCAAATCAATGCGAAGTAGATGGCTTAGCTTCAAATCCATGCGAAACAAATGATTTAGCTGCAAACACTTGGGGTATAAGTGATATAGCTTCAAATGCACATTAATCAAACGAGTTAGCTTCAAAATCCACGCGATACACATGATTCAGCTTCAAATACTTGCGATATAAGTGATGTAGATTCAACTGCAGGCGAAACGAACGAGTTAGCTTCAAATCCATGCGATACACTAGATTTAGCTTCAAATCAATGCGATGTAGAAGGTTTAGCTTCAAATCCATGCGAAACAAATGATTTAGCTTCAAACAATTGGGGTATAAGTGATATAGCTTCAAATGCAGACTAATCAAACGAGTTAGCTTCAAAATCCACGCGATACACATGATTCAGCTTCAAATACTTGCGATATAAGTGATGTAGATTCAACTGCAGGCGAAACGAACGAGTTAGCTTCAAATCCATGCGAAACACATTATTTACCGTCAAGTACTTGCGGTATAAATGAAATAGCGTCAAATGCAGGCGAAACAAGTGAGTTCGTTTCGAAACCATTCGAAATACATGATTAAGCTTCAAATCAATTCGAAGTAGAAGGCTTAGCTTCAAATCCAAGCGACACTAATTATTTAGCTTCAAATGCTTGCGATATAAGTGATATAGCTTCAAAAGCTGGCCAAACAAACGAGTTAGCTTCACATCCATGCGAAACAGATGGTTTAGCTTCAAATATTTGTGATATACATGATTTAGTTTCAACTGCATGCGAAACAATCGAGTGAGCTTCAAATCCTAGCGAAACAATGATTTAGGCTTAAATCAAAGCGAAGTAGAAGGCTTAGCTTCAAATGCAAGCGAATCACATGATTATCTTCAAATCAATGCGAAGTAGAAGGCTTAGCTTCAAATACATGAGAAACAAATGATTTAACTTCAAACACTTCGGATATAAGTGATATAGCATCAAATGCAGACGAATCAAACGCGTTAGCTTCAAAATCCATGTGATACACATGATTTAGCTTCAAATCAATGCGATGTAGAAGGATTAGCATCAAATCCATGCGGAACAAATGATTTAGCTTCAAATACTTGCGATATAAGTGATATAGATTCAAGTGCAGGCGAAACAAACGAGATAGCTTCAAATCCAAGCGACACAAATGATTTAGCTTGAAACACTTGGGATATAAGTGATATAGATTAAAATGCAGACGAATCAAACGAGTTAGCTTCAAATCCATGCGAAACAAATAATGTAGCATCAAATCAATGCGAAGTAGACAGACTAGCTTCAAATCCATGTGAAACAAATGATTTAGCTACAAATACTTGTGATATACATTATTTAGCTACAACTGCATGCGAAACAAACGAGTTAGCTTCAATTCCATGCGAAACACATGATTTAGCTTAAAATCATTGCGATGTATAAAGTTTAGTTTCAAATCCATGCGATAGACATGATATAGATTCAAATCAATACGATGTAGTAGGTTCAGCTTCAAATCAATGCGATATAAGTGATGTAGCTTCAAAAGCAGGGGGAACAAACGAGGTAGCTTCAATTCCATGCGAAACAAATGATTTAGCTGCAAATCAATTCGAAGTAGAAGGTTTAGCTTCAAATCCATGCGAATCAAATGATTTAGCTTCAAATACTTGTGATATACATGATATAGCTTCAAATGCAGGCGGAAAAAAACGAGTTAGCTTCAAATCCATGCGAAACACATGATTTAGGTTCAGATACTTGCGATATAAGTGATATAGCTTTATATGCAGGCGAAGCAAACGAGTTATTGTCGAATCCATGCGAAACACATGATTTAACTTCAAATCAATTCGAAGTAGGAGGATTAGCTTCAAATCCATGCGAAACAAATGATTTAAATCCAAATCCAAGCGAAAAACATGATTTAGCTTCAAATCAATGCGAAGTTTAAGGCTTAGCTTCAAAACCATGCGACACAAATTATTTAGCTTTAAATACTTGCGACATAAGTCATATAGATTCGAATGCCGGCGAAACAAAAGTTTTAGCTTCAAACCCATGCGTAACATATGATTTAGCTTCAAATACTTGCGATATAAGTGATATAGCTTCAAATGCAGACGAATCAAACGAGTTTGCTTCAAATCCATGCGAAACACATGATTTAGATTCAAATCAATGCGAAGTAGAAGGCTTGGCTTTAAATCCATGCGAAACAAATGGATTCGCTTCAAATACTTGCGATATAAATGAAATAGCTTCAAATGCCGGCGACACAAACGAGTTAGCGTCAAATCCATGCAAAGAACATGAGTAAGCTAAAAATGCATGCGAAAAACATGATTTAGGTTCAAATTCATGGGAAACACGTGGTTTAACTTCAAACACATGCGAGACAAATTGTTTAGCTTCAGATGTTTATGCTTAAGCTTCAACTGCATGCGAAACAAACGAGTTAGCTTCAAATCCAAGCTAAACACATGACTAAGCTTCAAATGCATGCGAAACAAATGATTTAGATTCAAATACTTGCGGTATAAGTGATATCGATTCAAATGCAGACGAAACAAACGAGTTAGTTTCAAATCCAAACGAAACGCATGATTTAGATACAAATCAATGCGATGTAGAAGGTTTAGTTTCAAATCCATGCAAACCAAATCAATTAGCTTCAAATACTTGCGACATAAGTGATATAGATACAAATGCAGAAGAAGCAAACGAGTTAGCTTCAAAGCCATGCGATATACACGATGTAGCTGCAAAACAATGCGACGTAGAAGGTTTAGTTTCTAATCCATGCAAAACAAACGATTTAGTATTAGATACTTGCGATATAAATGATATAACTTCAAATGCAGGCGGAACAAACGAGTTAGCTCCAAATCCATGCGAAACACATGATTTAGATTCAAATTCATGCGAAACACATGGTTTTGATTCATATTATTGCGAAACAAATGGGTTATATTCAGATACTTGTGATAAACATGATTTAGCTTCAACTGCGTGCGAGGCAAACGAATAAAGCTTCAAATCAATGCGATACACATGATTAAGCTTCAAATCAATTCGAAGTAGAAGGCTTAGCTTCAAATCCAAGCGATACTAATTGTTTAGCTTCAAATACTTTCGATATAAGTGATATAGCTTCAAATGCTGGCGAAACAAACGAGTTAGCTTCAAATCCATGCGAAACACATGATTTAGCTTCAAATCCATGCGAAACACATGATTTAGCTTCAAATCAATGCGATGTAGAAGGTTTAGCTTCAAATCCGCTCGAAAGAAATGATTTAGCTTCAAATACCTGCAATATAAGTGATATAACTTCAAATGCAGGCGAACCAAACGAGTTAGCTTCTAATCCATGTAGAACACATGATTTAGCTACCAATCAATGCGAAGTAGAAGGCTTAGCTTCAATTCCATGCGAAACGAAAGATTTAGCTTCAAATACTTGCGAATATATGTGATATAGCTGCAAACGGAGGCGAAACAAATGAGTTAGTTACAGATCCATGCGAAACACATGATTTGGGTTCAAATCAAACCGAAGTAGAAGGAGTAGCTTCACATCCATGCGAAACAGATGGTTCAGCTTCAAATATTTGTGATATACATGATTTAGTTTCAACTGCATGCGAAACAATCGAGTGAGCTTCAAATCCAAGCGATACACTAGATTTAGCTTCAAATCAATGCGATGTAGAAGGTTCAGCTTCAAATCCATGCGATACATATGATTTAGCTTCAAATACTTCCGATATAAATGATATAGCTTCAAAAGCTGGAGGAACAAACGAGGTAGCTTCAATTCCATGCGAAACAAATGATTTATCTTCAAATCAATGCGAAGTAGATGGCTTACCTTCAAATCCATGCGAAACAAATGGTTTAGCTACAAATACTTGTGATATACATAATTTAGCTACAACTGCATGCGAAACAAACGAGTTAGCTTCAAATCCATGCGAAACACACGATTTAGCTTCAAATCAATGCGATGTATAATGTTTAGCTTCAAGTCAATGCGACACACATGATTTAGCTTCAAATCAATACGATGTGGTAGGTTCAGCTTCAAATCCATGCGATATAAGTGATATAGCTTCAAAAGCAGGAGGAACAAACGAGGTAGCTTCAAAACCATGCGAAACACATGATTAAGCTTCAAATCAATGCGATGTAGAAGGTTTAGCTTCAAATCCATGCGATACACTAGATTTAGCTTCAAATCAATGCGATGTAGAAGGTTCAGCTTCAAATACATACGACACATATGATTTAGCTTCAAATACTTGCGATATAAATGATATAGCTTCAAAAGCTGGAGGAACAAACGAGGTAGCTTCAATTCTATGCGAAACAAATGATTTAGCTTCAAATCAATGCGATGTAGAAGGTTTAGCTTCAAATCCATACGATACACTAGATTTAGCTTCAAATCAATGCGATGTAGAAGGTTCAGCTTCAAATAGATACGACCCATATGATTTAGCTTCAAATACTTCCGAAACAAACGAGTTAGCTTCAAATCCATGCGAAACAAATGATTTAGCTTCAAATGAATGCGAAGTAGATGGCTTAGCTTCAAATCCATGCGAAACAAATGGTTTAGCTACAAATACTTGTGATATACATTATTTAGCTACAACTGCATGCGAAACAAACGAGTTAGCTTCAAATCCGTGCGAAAGTCATGATTAAGCTTCAAATCAATGCGATGTAGAAGGTTTAGCTTCAAATCCATGCGAATCAAATGATTTAGCTTCAAATACTTGTGATATACATGGTATAGCTTCAAATGCAGGCGGAAAAAACGAGTTAGATTCAAATCCATGCGAAAGATATGATATAGCTTCAAATCAGTGCGTTCTAGGAGGCTTAGCATCTAAACCCATGCGAAACAAACGAGTTAGCTTCAAACCAATGCGAAAAACATGATTTAGCTTCAAATACTTCCGATATAAATGATATAGCTTCAAAAGCTGGAGGAACAAACGAGGTAGCTTCAATTACATGCGAAACAAATGATTTATCTTCAAATCAATGGAAGTAGATGGCTTAGCTTCAAATCCATTCGAAACAAATGGTTTAGCTACAAATACTTGTGATTTACATTATTTAGCTACAACTGCATGCGAAACAAACGAGTTAGCTTCAAATCCATGCGAAACACATGATTTAGCTTCAAATGATTGCGATCTATAAGGTTTAGCTTCAAATCCATGCGATAGACATGATTTAGCTTCAAATCAATACGATGTAGTAGGTTCAGCTTCAAATTCATGCGATATAAGTGATATAGCTTCAAAAGTAGGATGAACAAACGAGGTAGCTTCAATTCCATGCGAATCAAATGATTTAGCCGCATATCAATACGAAGTAGAAGGTTTAGCTTCAAATCAATAAGAGGTAGAAGGTTTAGCTTCAGATCAATAGAATGTAGAAGGTTTAGCTTCAAATCAATGCGATGTAGAAGGTTTAGTTTCAAATCAATGCGATGTAGAAGGTTTAGCTTCAAATCCATGCGAAACAAATGATTTAGCTTCAAACACTTGGTGTATAAGTGATATAGCTTCAAATGCAGACTAATCAAACGAGTTAGCTTCAAAATCCATTCGATACACATGATTCAGCTTCAAATACTTGCGATATAAGTGATGTAGATTCAACTGCAGGCGAAACGAACGAGTTAGCTTCAAATCCATGCGATACACTAGATTTAGCTTCAAATCAATGCGATGTAGAAGGTTTAGCTTCAAATCCATGCGAAACAAATGATTTAGCTTCAAACAATTGGGGTATAAGTGATATAGCTTCAAATGCAGACTAATCAAACGAGTTAGCTTCAAAATCCACGCGATACACATGATTCAGCTTCAAATACTTGCGATATAAGTGATGTAGATTCAACTGCAGGCGAAACGAACGAGTTAGCTTCAAATCCATGCGAAACACATTATTTACCGTCAAGTACTTGCGGTATAAATGAAATAGCGTCAAATGCAGGCGAAACAAGTGAGTTCGTTTCGAAACCATTCGAAATACATGATTTTGCTTTAAATCAATGCGATGTGGAAGGCTTAGCATCAAATCCAGGCGGAACAAATGGTTTAGCATCAAATACTTGCGGTATAAGTGATAAAGCTTCAAATGCAGGCGAAACAAATGAGTTAGTTTCAAATCCATGAGAGACACATGATTTAGCTTCAAATCAAAGCGAAGTAGAAGGCTTAGCTTCAAATCCAAGCGAATCACATGATTTATCTTCAAATTCATGCGAAACACATGGTTTAGTTTCAATTCCATGCGAATCAAATGGTTTAGCTACAAATTCTTGTGATATACATGATTTAGCTTGAACTGCGTGCGAAGCAAACGAATAAGCTTCAAATCAATGCGATACACATGATTAAGCTTCAAATCAATTCGAAGTAGAAGGCTTAGCTTCAAATCCAAGCGACACTAATTATTTAGCTTCAAATACTTGCGATATAAGTGATATAGCTTCAAAAGCTGGCCAAACAAACGAGTTAGCTTCACATCCATGCGAAACAGATGGTTTAGCTTCAAATATTTGTGATATACATGATTTAGTTTCAACTGCATGCGAAACAATCGAGTGAGCTTCAAATCCTAGCGAAACAATGATTTAGCCTTAAATCAAAGCGAAGTAGAAGGCTTAGCTTCAAATGCAAGCGAATCACATGATTATCTTCAAATCAATGCGAAGTAGAAGGCTTAGCTTCAAATACATGAGAAACAAATGATTTAACTTCAAACACTTCGGATATAAGTGATATAGCATCAAATGCAGACGAATCAAACGAGTTAGCTTCAAAATCCATGTGATACACATGATTTAGCTTCAAATCAATGCGATGTAGAAGGATTAGCATCAAATCCATGCGGAACAAATGATTTAGCTTCAAATACTTGCGATATAAGTGATATAGATTCAAGTGCAGGCGAAACAAACGAGATAGCTTCAAATCCAAGCGACACAAATGATTTAGCTTGAAACACTTGGGATATAAGTGATATAGATTAAAATGCAGACGAATCAAACGAGTTAGCTTCAAATCCATGCGAAACAAATAATGTAGCATCAAATCAATGCGAAGTAGACAGACTAGCTTCAAATCCATGTGAAACAAATGATTTAGCTACAAATACTTGTGATATACATTATTTAGCTACAACTGCATGCGAAACAAACGAGTTAGCTTCAATTCCATGCGAAACACATGATTTAGGTTCAGATACTTGCGATATAAGTGATATAGCTTTATATGCAGGCGAAGCAAACGAGTTATTGTCGAATCCATGCGAAACACATGATTTAACTTCAAATCAATTCGAAGTAGGAGGATTAGCTTCAAATCCATGCGAAACAAATGATTTAAATCCAAATCCAAGCGAAAAACATGATTTAGCTTCAAATCAATGCGAAGTTTAAGGCTTAGCTTCAAAACCATGCGACACAAATTATTTAGCTTTAAATACTTGCGACATAAGTCATATAGATTCGAATGCCGGCGAAACAAAAGTTTTAGCTTCAAATCCATGCGTAACATATGATTTAGCTTCAAATACTTGCGATATAAGTGATATAGCTTCAAATGCAGACGAATCAAACGAGTTTGCTTCAAATCCATGCGAAACACATGATTTAGATTCAAATCAATGCGAAGTAGAAGGCTTGGCTTTAAATCCATGCGAAACAAATGGATTCGCTTCAAATACTTGCGATATAAATGAAATAGCTTCAAATGCCGGCGACACAAACGAGTTAGCGTCAAATCCATGCAAAGAACATGAGTAAGCTAAAAATGCATGCGAAAAACATGATTTAGGTTCAAATTCATGGGAAACACGTGGTTTAACTTCAAATACATGCGAGACAAATTGTTTAGCTTCAGATGTTTATGCTTAAGC
The DNA here is from genome assembly GCF_051020955.1 of Megalopta genalis. NCBI lineage: Eukaryota > Metazoa > Arthropoda > Insecta > Hymenoptera > Halictidae > Megalopta > Megalopta genalis. The sequence goes on along the minus strand of NW_027476947.1, from coordinate 71,263 downwards.
TTCAACTGCATGCGAAACAAACGAGTTAGCTTCAAATCCAAGCTAAACACATGACTAAGCTTCAAATGCATGCGAAACAAATGATTTAGATTCAAATACTTGCGGTATAAGTGATATCGATTCAAATGCAGACGAAACAAACGAGTTAGTTTCAAATCCAAACGAAACGCATGATTTAGATACAAATTCATGCGAAACACATGGTTTTGATTCATATTATTGCGAAACAAATGGGTTATATTCAGATACTTGTGATAAACATGATTTAGCTTCAACTGCGTGCGAGGCAAACGAATAAAGCTTCAAATCAATGCGATACACATGATTAAGCTTCAAATCAATTCGAAGTAGAAGGCTTAGCTTCAAATCCAAGCGATACTAATTGTTTAGCTTCAAATACTTTCGATATAAGTGATATAGCTTCAAATGCTGGCGAAACAAACGAGTTAGCTTCAAATCCATGCGAAACACATGATTTAGCTTCAAATCCATGCGAAACACATGATTTAGCTTCAAATCAATGCGATGTAGAAGGTTTAGCTTCAAATCCGCTCGAAAGAAATGATTTAGCTTCAAATACCTGCGATATAAGTGATATAACTTCAAATGCAGGCGAACCAAACGAGTTAGCTTCTAATCCATGTAGAACACATGATTTAGCTACCAATCAATGCGAAGTAGAAGGCTTAGCTTCAATTCCATGCGAAACGAAAGATTTAGCTTCAAATACTTGCGAATATATGTGATATAGCTGCAAACGGAGGCGAAACAAATGAGTTAGTTACAGATCCATGCGATACACATGATTTGGGTTCAAATCAAACCGAAGTAGATGGAGTAGCTTCACATCCATGCGAAAGAGATGGTTCAGCTTCAAATATTTGTGATATACATGATTTAGTTTCAACTGCATGCGAAACAATCGAGTGAGCTTCAAATCCAAGCGATACACTAGATTTAGCTTCAAATCAATGCGATGTAGAAGGTTCAGCTTCAAATCCATGCGATACATATGATTTAGCTTCAAATACTTCCGATATAAATGATATAGCTTCAAAAGCTGGAGGAACAAACGAGGTAGCTTCAATTCCATGCGAAACAAATGATTTATCTTCAAATCAATGCGAAGTAGATGGCTTACCTTCAAATCCATGCGAAACAAATGGTTTAGCTACAAATACTTGTGATATACATTATTTAGCTACAACTGCATGCGAAACAAACGAGTTAGCTTCAAATCCATGCGAAACACACGATTTAGCTTCAAATCAATGCGATGTATAATGTTTAGCTTCAAGTCAATGCGACACACATGATTTAGCTTCAAATCAATACGATGTGGTAGGATCAGCTTCAAATCCATGCGATATAAGTGATATAGCTTCAAAAGCAGGAGGAACAAACGAGGTAGCTTCAAAACCATGCGAAACACATGATTAAGCTTCAAATCAATGCGATGTAGAAGGTTTAGCTTCAAATCCATGCGATACACTAGATTTAGCTTCAAATCAATGCGATGTAGAAGGTTCAGCTTCAAATACATACGACACATATGATTTAGCTTCAAATACTTGCGATATAAATGATATAGCTTCAAAAGCTGGAGGAACAAACGAGGTAGCTTCAATTCTATGCGAAACAAATGATTTAGCTTCAAATCAATGCGATGTAGAAGGTTTAGCTTCAAATCCATACGATACACTAGATTTAGCTTCAAATCAATGCGATGTAGAAGGTTCAGCTTCAAATAGATACGACCCATATGATTTAGCTTCAAATACTTCCGAAACAAACGAGTTAGCTTCAAATCCATGCGAAACAAATGATTTAGCTTCAAATGAATGCGAAGTAGATGGCTTAGCTTCAAATCCATGCGAAACAAATGGTTTAGCTACAAATACTTGTGATATACATTATTTAGCTACAACTGCATGCGAAACAAACGAGTTAGCTTCAAAACCATGCGATACACTAGATTTAGCTTCAAATCAATGCGATGAAGAAGGTCCAGCTTCAAATACATACGACACATATTATTTAGCTTCAAATACTTCCGATATAAATGATATAGCTTCAAAAGCTGGAGGAACAGACGAGGTAGCTTCAATTACATGCGAAACAAATGATTTAGCTTCAAATCAATGCGAAGTAGATGGCTTAGCTTCAAATCCATGCGAAACAAATGGTTTAGCTACAAATACTTGTGATATACATTATTTAGCTACAACTGCATGCGAAACAAACGAGTTAGCTTCAAATCCGTGCGAAAGTCATGATTAAGCTTCAAATCAATGCGTTCTAGGAGGCTTAGCATCAAAACCCTTGCGAAACAAACGAGTTAGCTTCAAATCCACGCGAAACACATGATTTAGCTTCAAATCATTGCGATGTATAAGGTTTAGCTTCAAATCCATGCGATAGACATGATTTAGCTTCAAATCAATACGATGTAGTACGTTCAGCTTCAAATCCATGCGATATAAGTGATATAGCATCAAAAGTAGGAGGAACAGACGAGGTAGCTTCAATTCCATGCGAAACAAATGATTTAGCTGCAAATCAATACGAAGTAGAAGGTTTAGCTTCAAATCAATAAGAGGTAGAAGGTTTAGCTTCAGATCAATAGAATGTAGAAGGTTTAGCTTCAAATCAATGCGATGTAGAAGGTTTAGCTTCAAATCCATGCGAAACTCATGATTTAGCTTGAAACCAATGCGATGTAGAAGGTTTAGCTTCAAATCCATGCGAATCAAATTATTTAGCTTCAAATACTTGTGATATACATGATATAGCTTCAAATGCAGACGGAAAAAACGAGTTAGCTTCAAATCCATGCGAAAGACATGATTTAGTTTCAAATCAGTGCGTTCTAGGAGGCTTAGCATCAAAACCCATGCGAAACAAACGAGATAGCTTCAAATCCATGCGATACACTAGATTTAGCTTCAAATCAATGCGATGTAGAAGGTTCAGCTTCAAATACATACGACACATATGATTTAGCTTCAAATACTTCCGATATAAATGATATAGCTTCAAAAGCTGGAGGATCAAACGAGGTAGCTTCAATTCCATGCGAAACAAATGATTTAGCTTCAAATCAATGCGAAGTAGATGGCTTAGCTTCAAATCGATTTGAAACAAATGGTTTAGCTACAAATACTTGTGACATACATTATTTAGCTACAACTGCATGCGAAACAAACGAGTTAGTTTCAAATCCATGCGAAACAAATGATTTAGCTTCAAACACTTGGGGTATAAATGATATAGCTTCAAATGCAGACTAATCAAACGAGTTAGCTTCAAAATCCACGCGATACACATGATTCAGCTTCAAATACTTGCGATATAAGTGATGTAGATTCAACTGCAGGCGAAACGAACGAGTGAGGTTCAAATCCATGCGAAACACATGATTTAGCTGCAAATCAATGCGATGTAGAAAGTTTAGCTTCAAATCCATGCGATACACTAGATTTAACTTCAAATCAATGCGATGTAGAAGTTTCTGCTTCAAATAAATACGACACATATGATTTAGCTTCAAATACTTCCGATATATATGATATAGCTTCCAAAGATGGAGGAACAAACGAGGTAACTTCAATTCCATGCGAAACAAATGATTTAGCTTCAAATCAATGCGAAGTAGATGGCTTAGCTTCAAATCCATGCGAAACAAATGATTTAGCTTCAAACACTTGGGGTATAAGTGATATAGCTTCAAATGCAGACTAATCAAACGAGTTAGCTTCAAAATCCACGCGATACACATGATTCAGCTTCAAATACTTGCGATGTAAGTGATGTAGATTCAACTGCAGGCGAAACGAACGAGTTAGCTTCAAATCCATGCGAAACACATGATTTAGCTGCAAATCAATGCAATGTAGAAAGTTAGCTTCAAATCCATGCCAAACACATGATTTAGCTGCAAATCAATGCGATGTAGAAAGTTTAGCTTCAAATCCATGCGATACACTAGATTTAGCTTCATATCAATGCGATGTATAAGGATTAGCTTCAAATCCATGCGAAACAAATGATTTAGCTTCAAACACTTGGGGTATAAATGATATAGCTTCAAATGCAGACTAATCAAACGAGTTAGCTTCAAAATCCACGCGATACACATGATTCAGCTTCAAATACTTGCGATATAAGTGATGTAGATTCAACTGCAGGCGAAACGAACGTGTTAGCTTCAAATCCATGCGAAACACATGATTTAGTTGCAAATCAATGCGATGTAGAAAGTTTAGCTTCAAATCCATGCGAAGTAGATGGCTTAGCTTCAAATCCATGCGAAACAAATGATTTAGCTTGAAACACTTGGGATATAAGCGATATAGCTTCAAATGCAGACGAATCAAACGAGTTAGCTTGACAATCCATGCGATGCACATGATTCAGCTTCAAATACTTGCGATATAAGTGATGTAGATTCAACTGCAGGCGAAACGAACGAGTTAGCTTCAAATCCATGCGAAACACATGATTTAGCTGCAAATCAATGCGATGTAGAAAGTTTAGCTTCAAATCCATGCGATACACTAGATTTAGCTTCAAATCAATGCGATGTAGAAGTTTCTGCTTCAAATACATACGACACATATGATTTAGCTTCAAATACTTCCGATATAAATGATATAGCTTCCAAAGATGCAGGAACAAACGAGGTAACTTCAATTCCATGCGAAACAAATGATTTAGCTTCAAATCACTGCGAAGTAGATGGCTTAGCTTCAAATCCATGCGAAACAAATGATTTAGCTTCAAACACTTGGGGTATAAGTGATATAGCTTCAAATGCAGACTAATCAAACGAGTTAGCTTCAAAATCCACGCGATACACATGATTCAGCTTCAAATCCATGCGAAACACATGATTTAGCTGCAAATCAATGCAATGTAGAAAGTTTAGCTTCAAATCCATGCCAAACACATGATTTAGCTTCAAATCCATGGGATGTAGAAGGTTTAGCTTCAAATCCATGCGAAACATATTATTTAGCTGCAAATCAGTGCTATGTAGAAGGCTGAGGTTCAAATCCATGCGATTCAAATGGTTCATCTTCAAATACTTGTGAAAGACATGATTTAGATTCAACTGCATGCGAAACAAACGACATAGCTTCAAATCCATGCGAAACACATGATTTATCTTCAAATCAATGCGATGTAGAAGGTTTAGCTTCAAATCCATGCGAATCAAATGATTTAGCTTCAAATACTTGTGATATACATGAGATAGCTTCAAATGCAGGCGGAACAAACGAGTTAGCTTCAATCCATGCGAAACAAATGATTTAGCTTCAAATCAATGCGAAGTAGATGGCTTAGCTTCAAATCCATGCGAAACAAATGGTTTAGCTACAAATACTTGTGATATACATTATTTAGCTACAACTGCATGCGAAACAAACGAGTTAGCTTCAAAACCATGCGATACACTAGATTTAGCTTCAAATCAATGCGATGTAGAAGGTCCAACTTCAAATACATACGACACATATTATTTAGCTTCAAATACTTCCGATATAAATGATATAGCTTCAAAAGCTGGAGGAACAAACGAGGTAGCTTCAATTACATGCGAAACAAATGATTTAGCTTCAAATCAATGCGAAGTAGATGGCTTAGCTTCAAATCCATGCGAAACAAATGGTTTAGCTACAAATACTTGTGATATACATTATTTAGCTACAACTGCATGCGAAACAAACGAGTTAGCTTCAAATCCATGCGAAACTCATGATTTAGCTTCAAATCAAAGCGATGTAGAAGGTTTAGCTTCAAATCCATGCGAATCAAATGATTTAGCTTCAAATACTTGTGATATACATGATATAGCTTCAAATGCAGACGGAAAAAACGAGTAAGCTTCATATCCATGCGAAAGACATGATTTAGCTTCAAATCAATGCGTTCTAGGAGGCTTAGCATCAAAACCCATGCGAAACAAACGGGTCAGCTTCAAATCCATGCGAAACACATGATCTAGCTTCAAATAAATTCGAAGTAGAAGGCTTAGCTTCAAATTCATGCGAAACGAAAGATTCAGCTTCAAATACTTGCGCTATAAGTGATATAGCTTCAAATACAGGCAAAACGAACGAGTTAGCTTCAAATCCATGCGAAACACATGATTCAGCTGCAAATCAATGTGATGTAGAAGGTTTAGCTTCAAATCCATGCCAAACACATGATTTAGCTTCAAATGCATGGGATGTAGAAGGTTTAGCTTCAAATCCATGCGAAACATATTATTTAGCTGCAAATCAGTGCGATGTAGAAGGTTTAGCTTCAAATCCATGCGATACACTAGATTTAGCTTCAAATCAAGGCGATGTAGAAGGTTCAGCATAAAATACATACGACACATATGATTTAGCTTCAAATACTTCCGATATAAATGATATAGCTTCAAAGCTGGAGGAACAAACGAGGTAGCTTCAATTCCATGAGAAACAAATGATTTAGCTTCAAATCAATGCGAAGTAGATGGCTTAGCTTCAAATCCATGCGAAACAAATGGTTTAGCTACAAATACTTGTGATATACTTTATTTAGCTACAGCTGCATGCGAAATAAACGAGTTAGCTTCAAATCCATGCGAAACACATGATTTAGCTTCAAATCATTGCGATGTATAAGGTTTAACTTCAAATCCATGCGATAGACATGATTTAGCTTCAAATCAATACGATGTAGTAGGTTCAGCTTCAAATCCATGCGATATAAGTGATATAGCTTCAAAAGTAGGAGTAACAAACGAGGTAGCTTCAATTCCATGCGAAACAAATGATTTAGCTACAAATCAATACGAAGTAGAAGGTTTAGCTTCAAATCAATGCGATGTAGAAGGATTAGCTTCAAATCCATGCGAAACACATGATTTAGCTTCAAATCAATGCGATGTAGAAGGTTTAGCTTCAAATCCATGCGAATCAAATGATTTAGCTTGAAACACTTGGGATATAAGCGAGATAGCTTCAAATGCAGACGAATCAAACGAGTTAGCTTGACAATCCATGCGATACACATGATTTAGCTGCAAATCAATGCGATGTAGAATGTTTAGCTTCAAATCCATGCGAAACAAATGGTTGAGCTAAAAATACTTGTGATATACATTATTTAGCTTCAACTGCATGCGAAACAAACGAGTTAGCTTCAAATCCATGAGAAACACACGATTTAGCTTCAAATCAATGCGATGTAGAAGGTTTAGCTTCAAATCCAAGCGAAACACATGATTTAGCTTCAAATACTTGCGATATAAGTGATCTAGCTTCAAATACAGGCGAAACGAAAGAGTTAGCTTCAAATCCATGCCAAACACATGATTGAGCTGCAAATCAATGCGATGTAGAAGGTTTAGCATCAAATCCATGCGAAACAAATGGTTTAGCTACAAATACTTGTGATATACATTATTTAGCTACAACTGCATGCGAAACAAACGAGTTAGCTTCAAAACCATGCGATACACTAGATTTAGCTTCAAATCAATGCGATGTAGAAGGTCCAACTTCAAATACATACGACACATATTATTTAGCTTCAAATACTTCCGATATAAATGATATAGCTTCAAAAGCTGGAGGAACAAACGAGGTAGCTTCAATTACATGCGAAACAAATGATTTAGCTTCAAATCAATGCGAAGTAGATGGCTTAGCTTCAAATCCATGCGAAACAAATGGTTTAGCTACAAATACTTGTGATATACATTATTTAGCTACAACTGCATGCGAAACAAACGAGTTAGCTTCAAATCCATGCGAAACTCATGATTTAGCTTCAAATCAATGCGATGTAGAAGGTTTAGCTTCAAATCCATGCGAATCAAATGATTTAGCTTCAAATACTTGTGATATACATGATATAGCTTCAAATGCAGACGGAAAAAACGAGTAAGCTTCATATCCATGCGAAAGACATGATTTAGCTTCAAATCAATGCGTTCTAGGAGGCTTAGCATCAAAACCCATGCGAAACAAACGAGTTAGCTTCAAAACCATGCGATACACTAGATTTAGCTTCAAATCAAGGCGATGTAGAACGTTCAGCATCAAATACATACGACACATATGATTTAGCTTCAAATACTTCCGATATAAATGATATAGCTTCAAAAGCTGGAGGAACAAACGAGGTAGCTTCAATTCCATGAGAAACAAATGATTTAGCTTCAAATCAATGCGAAGTAGATGGCTTAGCTTCAAATCCATGCGAAACAAATGGTTTAGCTACAAATACTTGTGATATACTTTATTTAGCTACAGCTGCATGCGAAACAAACGAGTTAGCTTCAAATCCATGCGAAACACATGATTTAGCTTCAAATCATTGCGATGTATAAGGTTTAGCTTCAAATCCATGCGATAGACATGATTTAGCTTCAAATCAATACGATGTAGTAGGTTCAGCTTCAAATCCATGCGATATAAGTGATATAGCTTCAAAAGTAGGAGTAACAAACGAGGTAGCTTCAATTCCATGCGAAACAAATGATTTAGCTACAAATCAATACGAAGTAGAAGGTTTAGCTTCAAATCAATGCGATGTAGATGGTTTAGCTTCAAATCCATGCGAAACACATGATTTAGCTTCAAATCAATGCGATGTAGAAGGTTTAGCTTCAAATCCATGCGAATCAAATGATTTAGCTTGAAACACTTGGGATATAAGCGATATAGCTTCAAATGCAGACGAATCAAACGAGTTAGCTTGACAATCCATGCGATACACATGATTTAGCTGCAAATCAATGCGATGTAGAATGTTTAGCTTCAAATCCATGCGAAACAAATGGTTGAGCTAAAAATACTTGTGATATACATTATTTAGCTTCAACTGCATGCGAAACAAACGAGTTAGCTTCACATCCATGAGAAACACACGATTTAGCTTCAAATCAATGCGATGTAGAAGGTTTAGCTTCAAATCCAAGCGAAACACATGATTTAGCTTCAAATACTTGCGATATAAGTGATCTAGCTTCAAATACAGGCGAAACGAAAGAGTTAGCTTCAAATCCATGCCAAACACATGATTGAGCTGCAAATCAATGCGATGTAGAAGGTTTAGCATCAAATCCATGCGAAACAAATGATTTAGCTTCAAACACTTGGTGCATAAGTGATATAGCTTCAAATGCAGACTAATCAAACGAGTTATCTTCAATATCCACGCGATACACATGATTCAGCTTCAAATACTTGCGATATAAGTGATGTAGATTCAACTGCAGGCGAAACGAACGAGTTAGCTTCAAATCCATGCGAAACACATGATTTAGCTTCAAATACTTGCGATATAAGTGATCTAGCTTCAAATACAGGCGAAACGAAAGAGTTAGCTTCAAATCCATGCCAAACACATGATTGAGCTGCAAATCAATGCGATGTAGAAGGTTTAGCTTCAAATCCAAGCGAAACACATGATTTAGCTTCAAATTCTTGCGATATAAGTGATCTAGCTTCAAATACAGGCGAAACGAAAGAGTTAGCTTCAAATCCATGCCAAACACATGATTGAGCTGCAAATCAATGCGATGTAGAAGGTTTAGCATCAAATCCATGCGAAACAAATGGTTTATCTACAAATACTTGTGGTATACATTATTTAGCTACAAGTGCATGCGAAACAAACGAGTTAACTTCAAATCCATGCGAAACACATGATTTAGCTTCAAATCGATGCGATGTATAAGGTTTAGCTTCAAATCCATGCGAAACACATGATTTAGATGCAAATCAATGCGATGTAGAAGGTTTAGCTTCAAATCAATGCGATGTAGAAGGTTCAGCTTCAAATACATACGACACATATGATTTAGCTTCAAATTCTTCCGATATAAATGATATAGCTTCAAAAGCTGGAGGAACAAACGAGGTAGCTTCAAATCCATGCGAAACACATGATTTATCTTCAAATCAATGCGATGTAGAAGGTTTAGCTTCAAATCCATGCGAATCAAATGATTTAGCTTCAAATACTTGTGATATACATGAGATAGCTTCAAATGCAGGCGGAACAAACGAGTTAGCTTCAAATCCATGCGAAACAAATGATTTAGCTTCAAATCAATGCGAAGTAGATGGCTTAGCTTCAAATCCATGCGAAACAAATGGTTTAGCTACAAATACTTGTGATATACATTATTTAGCTACAACTGCATGCGAACAAACGAGTTAGCTTCAAAACCATGCGATACACTAGATTTAGCTTCAAATCAATGCGATGTAGAAGGTCCAACTTCAAATACATACGACACATATTATTTAGCTTCAAATACTTCCGATATAAATGATATAGCTTCAAAAGCTGGAGGAACAAACGAGGTAGCTTCAATTCCATGAGAAACAAATGATTTAGCTTCAAATCAATGCGAAGTAGATGGCTTAGCTTCAAATCCATGCGAAACAAATGGTTTAGCTACAAATACTTGTGATATACTTTATTTAGCTACAGCTGCATGCGAAACAAACGAGTTAGCTTCAAATCCATGCGAAACACATGATTTAGCTTCAAATCATTGCGATGTATAAGGTTTAACTTCAAATCCATGCGATAGACATGATTTAGCTTCAAATCAATACGATGTAGTAGGTTCAGCTTCAAATCCATGCGATATAAGTGATATAGCTTCAAAAGTAGGAGTAACAAACGAGGTAGCTTCAATTCCATGCGAAACAAATGATTTAGCTACAAATCAATACGAAGTAGAAGATTTAGCTTCAAATCAATGCGATGTAGAAGGTTTAGCTTCAAATCCATGCGAAACACATGATTTAGCTTCAAATCAATGCGATGTAGAAGGTTTAGCTTCAAATCCATGCGAATCAAATGATTTAGCTTGAAACACTTGGGATATAAGCGAGATAGCTTCAAATGCAGACGAATCAAACGAGTTAGCTTGACAATCCATGCGATACACATGATTTAGCTGCAAATCAATGCGATGTAGAATGTTTAGGTTCAAATCCATGCGAAACAAATGGTTGAGCTAAAAATACTTGTGATATACATTATTTAGCTTCAACTGCATGCGAAACAAACGAGTTAGCTTCAAATCCATGAGAAACACACGATTTAGCTTCAAATCAATGCGATGTAGAAGGTTTAGCTTCAAATCCAAGCGAAACACATGATTTAGCTTCAAATACTTGCGATATAAGTGATCTAGCTTCAAATACAGGCGAAACGAAAGAGTTAGCTTCAAATCCATGCCAAACACATGATTGAGCTGCAAATCAATGCGATGTAGAAGGTTTAGCATCAAATCCATGCGAAACAAATGGTTTAGCTACAAATACTTGTGATATACATTATTTAGCTACAACTGCATGCGAAACAAACGAGTTAGCTTCAAAACCATGCGAAACACATGATTTAGCTTCAAATCGTTGCGATGTATAAGGTTTAGCTTCAAATCCATGCGATAGACATGATTTAGCTTCAAATCAATACGATGTAGTAGGTTCAGCTTCAAATCCATGCGATATAAGTGATATAGCTTCAAAAGTAGGAGGAACAAACGAGGTAGCTTCAATTCCATGCGAAACAAATGATTTAGCTACAAATCAATACGAAGTAGAAGGTTTAGCTTCAAATCAATAAGAGGTAGAAGGTTTAGCTTCAGATCAATAGAATGTAGAAGATTTAGCTTCAAATCAATGCGATGTAGGAGGTTTAGCTTCAAATCCATGCGAAACAAATGGTTTAGCTACAAATACTTGTGTTATACATTATTAAGCTACCACTGCATGCGAAACGAACGAGTTAGCTTCAAATCCATGCGAAACACATGATTTAGCTGCAAATCAATGCAATGTAGAAAGTTTAGCTTCAAATCCATGCCAAACACATGATTTAGCTGCAAATCAATGCGATGTAGAAAGTTTAGCTTCAAATCCATGCGATACACTAGATTTAGCTTCATATCAATGCGATGTATAAGGATTAGCTTCAAATCCATGCGAAACAAATGATTTAGCTTCAAACACTTGGGGTATAAATGATATAGCTTCAAATGCAGACTAATCAAACGAGTTAGCTTCAAAATCCACGCGATACACATGATTCAGCTTCAAATACTTGCGATATAAGTGATGTAGATTCAACTGCAGGCGAAACGAACGAGTTAGCTTCAAATCCATGCGAAACACATGATTTAGCTTCAAATCCATGCGATACACTAGATTTAGCTTCAAATCAATGCGATGTAGAAGTTTCTGCTTCAAATACATACGACACATATGATTTAGCTTCAAATACTTCCGATATAAATGATATAGCTTCCAAAGCTGGAGGAACAAACGAGGTAACTTCAATTCCATGCGAAACAAATGATTTAGCTTCAAATCAATGCGAAGTAGATGGCTTAGCTTCAAATCCATGCGAAACAAATGATTTAGCTTGAAACACTTGGGATATAAGCGATATAGCTTCAAATGCAGACGAATCAAACGAGTTAGCTTGACAATCCATGCGATGCACATGATTTAGCTGCAAATCAATGCGATGTAGAATGTTTAGCTTCAAATCCATGCGAAACAAATGGTTGAGCTAAAAATACTTGTGATATACATTATTTAGCTTCAACTGCATGCGAAACAAACGAGTTAGCTTCAAATCCATGAGAAACACACGATTTAGCTTCAAATCAATGCGATGTAGAAGGTTTAGCTTCAAATCCAAGCGAAACACATGATTTAGCTTCAAATACTTGCGATATAAGTGATCTAGCTTCAAATACAGGCGAAACGAAAGAGTTAGCTTCAAATCCATGCCAAACACATGATTGAGCTGCAAATCAATGCGATGTAGAAGATTTAGCTTCAAATCCATGCCAAACACATGATTTAGCTTCAAATCCATGGATGTAGAAGGTTTAGCTTCAAATCCATGCGAAACATATTATTTAGCTGCAAATCAGTGCTATGTAGAAGGCTGAGGTTCAAATCCATGCGATTCAAATGGTTCATCTTCAAATACTTGTGAAAGACATGATTTAGATTCAACTGCATGCGAAACAAACGACATAGCTTCAAATCCATGCGAAACACATGATTTATCTTCAAATCAATGCGATGTAGAAGGTTTAGCTTCAAATCCATGCGAATCAAATGATTTAGCTTCAATACTTGTGATATACATGAGATAGCTTCAAATGCAGGCGGAACAAACGAGTTAGCTTCAAATCCATGCGAAACAAATGATTTAGCTTCAAATCAATGCGAAGTAGATGGCTTAGCTTCAAATCCATGCGAAACAAATGGTTTAGCTACAAATACTTGTGATATACATTATTTAGCTACAACTGCATGCGAAACAAACGAGTTAGCTTCAAAACCATGCGATACACTAGATTTAGCTTCAAATCAATGCGATGTAGAAGGTCCAACTTCAAATACATACGACACATATTATTTAGCTTCAAATACTTCCGATATAAATGATATAGCTTCAAAAGCTGGAGGAACAAACGAGGTAGCTTCAAATTCATGCGAAACGAAAGATTCAGCTTCAAATACTTGCGCTATAAGTGATATAGCTTCAAATACAGGCAAAACGAACGAGTTAGCTTCAAATCCATGCGAAACACATGATTCAGCTGCAAATCAATGTGATGTAGAAGGTTTAGCTTCAAATCCATGCCAAACACATGATTTAGCTTCAAATGCATGGGATGTAGAAGGTTTAGCTTCAAATCCATGCGAAACATATTATTTAGCTGCAAATCAGTGCGATGTAGAAGGTTTAGCTTCAAATCCATGCGATACACTAGATTTAGCTTCAAATCAAGGCGATGTAGAAGGTTCAGCATAAAATACATACGACACATATGATTTAGCTTCAAATACTTCCGATATAAATGATATAGCTTCAAAAGCTGGAGGAACAAACGAGGTAGCTTCAATTCCATGAGAAACAAATGATTTAGCTTCAAATCAATGCGAAGTAGATGGCTTAGCTTCAAATCCATGCGAAACAAATGGTTTAGCTACAAATACTTGTGATATACTTTATTTAGCTACAGCTGCATGCGAAACAAACGAGTTAGCTTCAAATCCATGCGAAACACATGATTTAGCTTCAAATCATTGCGATGTATAAGGTTTAACTTCAAATCCATGCGATAGACATGATTTAGCTTCAAATCAATACGATGTAGTAGGTTCAGCTTCAAATCCATGCGATATAAGTGATATAGCTTCAAAAGTAGGAGTAACAAACGAGGTAGCTTCAATTCCATGCGAAACAAATGATTTAGCTACAAATCAATACGAAGTAGAAGGTTTAGCTTCAAATCAATGCGATGTAGAAGGTTTAGCTTCAAATCCATGCGAAACACATGATTTAGCTTCAAATCAATGCGATGTAGAAGGTTTAGCTTCAAATCCATGCGAATCAAATGATTTAGCTTGAAACACTTGGGATATAAGCGAGATAGCTTCAAATGCAGACGAATCAAACGAGTTAGCTTGACAATCCATGCGATACACATGATTTAGCTGCAAATCAATGCGATGTAGAATGTTTAGGTTCAAATCCATGCGAAACAAATGGTTGAGCTAAAAATACTTGTGATATACATTATTTAGCTTCAACTGCATGCGAAACAAACGAGTTAGCTTCAAATCCATGAGAAACACACGATTTAGCTTCAAATCAATGCTATGTAGAAGGTTTAGCTTCAAATCCAAGCGAAACACATGATTTAGCTTCAAATACTTGCGATATAAGTGATCTAGCTTCAAATACAGGCGAAACGAAAGAGTTAGCTTCAAATCCATGCCAAACACATGATTGAGCTGCAAATCAATGCGATGTAGAAGGTTTAGCATCAAATCCATGCGAAACAAATGGTTTAGCTACAAATACTTGTGATATACATTATTTAGCTACAACTGCATGCGAAACAAACGAGTTAGCTTCAAAACCATGCGATACACTAGATTTAGCTTCAAATCAATGCGATGTAGAAGGTCCAACTTCAAATACATACGACACATATTATTTAGCTTCAAATACTTCCGATATAAATGATATAGCTTCAAAAGCTGGAGGAACAAACGAGGTAGCTTCAATTACATGCGAAACAAATGATTTAGCTTCAAATCAATGCGAAGTAGATGGCTTAGCTTCAAATCCATGCGAAACAAATGGTTTAGCTACAAATACTTGTGATATACATTATTTAGCTACAACTGCATGCGAAACAAACGAGTTAGCTTCAAATCCATGCGAAACTCATGATTTAGCTTCAAATCAATGCGATGTAGAAGGTTTAGCTTCAATCCATGCGAATCAAATGATTTAGCTTCAAATACTTGTGATATACATGATATAGCTTCAAATGCAGACGGAAAAAACGAGTAAGCTTCATATCCATGCGAAAGACATGATTTAGCTTCAAATCAATGCGTTCTAGGAGGCTTAGCATCAAAACCCATGCGAAACAAACGAGTTAGCTTCAAAACCATGCGATACACTAGATTTAGCTTCAAATCAAGGCGATGTAGAACGATCAGCATCAAATACATACGACACATATGATTTAGCTTCAAATACTTCCGATATAAATGATATAGCTTCAAAAGCTGGAGGAACAAACGAGGTAGCTTCAATTCCATGAGAAACAAATGATTTAGCTTCAAATCAATGCGAAGTAGATGGCTTAGCTTCAAATCCATGCGAAACAAATGGTTTAGCTACAAATACTTGTGATATACTTTATTTAGCTACAGCTGCATGCGAAACAAACGAGTTAGCTTCAAATCCATGCGAAACACATGATTTAGCTTCAAATCATTGCGATGTATAAGGTTTAGCTTCAAATCCATTCGATAGACATGATTTAGCTTCAAATCAATACGATGTAGTAGGTTCAGCTTCAAATCCATGCGATATAAGTGATATAGCTTCAAAAGTAGGAGTAACAAACGAGGTAGCTTCAATTCCATGCGAAACAAATGATTTAGCTACAAATCAATACGAAGTAGAAGGTTTAGCTTCAAATCAATGCGATGTAGAAGGTTTAGCTTCAAATCCATGCGAAACACATGATTTAGCTTCAAATCAATGCGATGTAGAAGGTTTAGCTTCAAATCCATGCGAATCAAATGATTTAGCTTGAAACACTTGGGATATAAGCGATATAGCTTCAAATGCAGACGAATCAAACGAGTTAGCTTGACAATCCATGCGATACACATGATTTAGCTGCAAATCAATGCGATGTAGAATGTTTAGCTTCAAATCCATGCGAAACAAATGGTTGAGCTAAAAATACTTGTGATATACATTATTTAGCTTCAACTGCATGCGAAACAAACGAGTTAGCTTCACATCCATGAGAAACACACGATTTAGCTTCAAATCAATGCGATGTAGAAGGTTTAGCTTCAAATCCAAGCGAAACACATGATTTAGCTTCAAATACTTGCGATATAAGTGATCTAGCTTCAAATACAGGCGAAACGAAAGAGTTAGCTTCAAATCCATGCCAAACACATGATTGAGCTGCAAATCAATGCGATGTAGAAGGTTTAGCATCAAATCCATGCGAAACAAATGATTTAGCTTCAAACACTTGGTGCATAAGTGATATAGCTTCAAATGCAGACTAATCAAACGAGTTATCTTCAATATCCACGCGATACACATGATTCAGCTTCAAATACTTGCGATATAAGTGATGTAGATTCAACTGCAGGCGAAACGAACGAGTTAGCTTCAAATCCATGCGAAACACATGATTTAGCTTCAAATACTTGCGATATAAGTGATCTAGCTTCAAATACAGGCGAAACGAAAGAGTTAGCTTCAAATCCATGCCAAACACATGATTGAGCTGCAAATCAATGCGATGTAGAAGGTTTAGCTTCAAATCCAAGCGAAACACATGATTTAGCTTCAAATTCTTGCGATATAAGTGATCTAGCTTCAAATACAGGCGAAACGAAAGAGTTAGCTTCAAATCCATGCCAAACACATGATTGAGCTGCAAATCAATGCGATGTAGAAGGTTTAGCATCAAATCCATGCGAAACAAATGATTTAGCTTCAAACACTTGGTGCATAAGTGATATAGCTTCAAATGCAGACTAATCAAACGAGTTATCTTCAATATCCACGCGATACACATGATTGAGCTTCAAATACTTGCGATATAAGTGATGTAGATTCAACTGCAGGCGAAACGAACGAGTTAGCTTCAAATCCATGCGAAACAGATGATTTAGCTTCAAATCAATGCGATGTAGAAGGTTTAGCTTCAAATCATGCGATACACTAGATTTAGCTTCAAATCGATGCGATGTAGAAGGTTCAGCATCAAATACATACGACACATATGATTTGGCTTCAAATACTTCCGATATAAATGATATAGCTTCAAAAGCTGGAGGAACAAACGAGGTAGCTTCAATACCATGCGAAACAAATGATTTAGCTTCAAATCAATGCGAAGTAGATGGCTTAGCTTCAAATCCATTCGAATCAAATGGTTTAGCAACAAATACTTGTGACATACATTATTTAGCTACAACTGCATGCGAAACAAACGAGTTAGCTTCAAATCCATGCGAAACACATGATTTAGCTTCAAATCATTGCGATGTATAAGGTTTAGCTTCAAATCAATGCGATACACATGATTTAGCTTCAAATCAATACGATGTAGTAGGTTCAGCTTCAAATCCATGCGATATAAGTGATATAGCTTCAAAAGCAGGAGGACAAAACGAGGTAGCTTTAATTCCATGCGAAACAAATGATTCAGCTGCAAATTATTACGAAGTAGATGGCTTAGCTTCAAATCCATGCGAAACAAATGGTTTATCTACAAATACTTGTGGTATACATTATTTAGCTACAAGTGCATGCGAAACAAACGAGTTAACTTCAAATCCATGCGAAACACATGATTTAGCTTCAAATCGATGCGATGTATAAGGTTTAGCTTCAAATCCATGCGAAACACATGATTTAGATGCAAATCAATGCGATGTAGAAGGTTTAGCTTCAATCAATGCGATGTAGAAGGTTCAGCTTCAAATACATACGACACATATGATTTAGCTTCAAATTCTTCCGATATAAATGATATAGCTTCAAAAGCTGGAGGAACAAACGAGGTAGCTTCAATTCCATGCGAAACAAATGATTTAGCTGCAAATCAATACGAAGTAGAAGGTTTAGCTTCAAATCCATGCGAAACAAATGGTTTAGCTATAAATACTTGTGATATACATTATTTAGCTACAACTGCATGCGAAACGAACGAGTTAGCTTCAAATCCATGCGAAACAAATGGTTTAGCTTCAAATACTTGTGATATACGTTATTTAGATTTAACTGCACGCGCAACGAACTAGTTAGCTTCAAATCCATGCGAAACACATGATTTAGCTGCAAATCAATGCGATGTATAAGGTTTAGCTTCAATTCCATGCGAGACACATGATTTAGCTGCAAATCAATACGATGTAGAAGGTTTTGCTTCAAATCCACGCGATACACTAGATTTAGCTTCAAATCAATGCGATGTAGAAGGTTCAGCTTCAAATACATACGACACATACGATTTAGCTTCAAATACTTCCGATATAAATGATGTAGCTTCAGAAGCTGGAGGAACAAACGAGGTAGCTTCAATTCCATGCGAAACAAATGATTTAGCTTCAAATCAATGCGAAGTAGATGGCTTAGCTTCAAATCCATGCGAAACAAATGGTTTAGCTACAAATACTTGTGATATACATTATTTAGCTACAATTGCATGCGAAACAAACGAGTTAGCTTCAAATCCATGCGAAACACATGATGTAGCTTCAAATCAATGCGATGTATAAGGTTTAGCTTCAAATCCATGCGAAGGACATGATTTAGCTTCAAATCAGTGCGTTCTAGGAGGCTTAGCATCAAAACCCATGCGAAACAAACGAGTTAGATTCAAATCCATGCGAACCACATGATTTATCTTCAAATAAATACGAAGTAGAAGGCTTAGCTTCAAATTCATGCGAAAGGAAAGATTCAGCTTCAAATACTTGCGATATAAGTGATATAGCTTCAAATACAGGCGAAACGAACGAGTTAGATTCAAATGCATGCGAAACACATGATTCAGCTGCAAATCAATGCGATGAAGAAGGTTTAGCTTCAAATCCATGCCAAACACATGATTTAGCATGAAAACCATGGGATGTAGAAGGTTTAGCTTCAAATCCATGCGAAACAAATGATTTAGCTTCAAACACTTGGGGTATAAGTGATATAGCTTCAAATGCAGACTATTCAAACGAGTTAGCTTCAAAATCCACGCGATACACATGATTCAGCTTCAAATACTTGCGATATAAGTGATGTAGATTCAACTGCAGGAAAAACGAACGAGTTAGCTTCAAATCCATGCGAAAAACATGATTTAGCATCAAATCAATGCGATGTATAAGGTTTAGCTTCAAATCCATGCGATACACATGATTTAGCTTCAAATCAATACGATGTAGTAGGTTCAGCTTCAAATCCATGCGATATAAGTGATATAGCTTCAAAAGCAGGAGGAACAAACGAGGTAGCTTCAATTCCATGCGAAACAAATGATTTAGCTGCAAATCAATACGAAGTAGAAAGTTTAGCATCAAATCCATGCGAAACAAATGGTTTAGCTACAAATACTTGTGATATACATTATTTAGCTACAACTGCATGCGAAACAAACGAGTTAGCTTCAAATCAATGCGATGTAGAAGGTTTAGCTTCAAATCAATAAGAAGTAGAAGGTTTAGCTTCAGATCAATAGAATGTAGAAGGTTTAGTTTCAAATCAATGCGATGTAGAAGGTTTAGCTTCAAATCCATGCGAAACAAATGGTTTAGCTTCAAATACTTGTGATATACGTTATTTAGACTTAACTGCATGCGCAACGAACTAGTTAGCTTCAAATCCATGCGAAACACATGATTTAGCTGCAAATCAATGCAATGTAGAAGGTTTAGCTTCAAATCCATGCGAAACAAATGATTTAGCTTCAAACACTTGGGGTATTAGTGAAATAGCTTCAATTGCAGACTGATCAAACGAGTTAGCTTCAAATCCATGCGATACACATGATTCAGCTTCAAATACTTGCGATATAAATGATATAGCTTCAAATGCAGGCGGAAAAAACGAGTTAGCTTCAAATCCATGCGGAAGACATGATTTAGCTGCAAATCAATGCGATGTAGAAGGTTTAGCTTCAAATCCATGCGATACACTAGATTTAGCTTCAAATCAATGCGATGTAGAAGGTTCAGCTACAAATACATACGACACATATGATTTAGCTTCAAATACTTCCGATATAAATGATATAGCTTCAAAAGCTGGAGGAACAAACGAGGTAGCATCAATTCCATGCGAAACAAATGATTTAGCTTCAAATCAATGCGAAGTAGATGGCTTAGCTTCAAATCCATGCGAAATAAATGGTTTAGCTACAAATTCTTGTGATATACATTATTTAGCTACAACTGCATGCGAAACAAACGAGGTAACTTCAAATCCATGTGAAAAACATGATTTAGCTTCAAATCAATGCGATGTATAAGGTTTAGTTTCAAATCCATGCAATACACATGATTTAGCTTCAAATCAATACGATGTAGTAGATTCAACTTCAAATCCATGCGATATAAGTGATATAGCTTCAAATGCAGGAGGAACAAACGAGGTAGCTTCAATTCCATGCGAATCAAATGATTTAGCTGCAAATCAATACGAAGTAGAAGGTTTAGCATCAAATCCATGCGAAACAAATGGTTTAGCTACAAATACTTGTGATATACATTATTAAGCTACAACTGCATGCGAAACAAACGAGTTAGCTTCAAATCAATGCGATGTAGAAGGTTTAGCTTCAAATCAATAAGAAGTAGAAGGTTTAGCTTCAGATCAATAGAATGTAGAAGGTTTAGCTTCAAATCAATGCGATGTAGAAGGTTTAGCTTCAAATCCATGCGAAACAAATGGTTTAGCTTCAAATACTTGTGATATACGTTATTTAGACTTAACTGCATGCGCAACGAACTAGTTAGCTTCAAATCCATGCGAAACACATGATTTAGCTGCAAATCAATGCAATGTAGAAGGTTTAGCTTCAAATCCATGCGAAACAAATGATTTAACTTCAAACACTTGGGGTATTAGTGAAATAGCTTCAATTGCAGACTGATCAAACGAGTTAGCTTCAAATCCATGCGATACACATGATTCAGCTTCAAATACTTGCGATATAAGTGATATAGCTTCAAATGCAGGCGGAAAAAACGAGTTAGCTTCAAATCCATGCGGAAGACATGATTTAGCTGCAAATCAATGCGATGTAGAAGGTTTAGCTTCAAATCCATGCGATACACTAGATTTAGCTTCAAATCAATGCGATGTAGAAGGTTCAGCTACAAATACATACGACACATATGATTTAGCTTCAAATACTTCCGATATAAATGATATAGCTTCAAAAGCTGGAGGAACAAACGAGGTAGCTTCAATTCCATGCGAAACAAATGATTTAGCTTCAAATCAATGCGAAGTAGATGGCTTAGCTTCAAATCCATGCGAAATAAATGATTTAGCTACAAATTCTTGTGATATACATTATTTAGCTACAACTGCATGCGAAACAAACGAGGTAACTTCAAATCCATGTGAAAAACATGATTTAGCTTCAAATCAATGCGATGTATAAGGTTTAGTTTCAAATCCATGCAATACACATGATTTAGCTTCAAATCAATACGATGTAGTAGATTCAGCTTCAAATCCATGCGATATAAGTGATATAGCTTCAAATGCAGGAGGAACAAACGAGGTAGCTTCAATTCCATGCGAAACAAATGATTTAGCTGCAAATCAATACGAAGTAGAAGGTTTAGCTTCAAATCCATGCAAAACAAATGGTTTAGCTACAAATACTTGTGATATACATTATTTAGCTACAACTGCAGGCGAAACGAACGAGTTAGCTTCAAATCCATGCGAAACACATGATTTAGGTGCAAATCAATGCGATGTAGAAGGTTTAGCTTCAAATCCATGCGATACACATGATTTAGCTTCAAATCAATACGATGTAGTAGGTTCAGCTTCAAATCCATGCGATATAAGTGATATAGCTTCAAAAGCAGGAGGAACAAACGAGTTAGCTTCAAATCCATGCGAAACAAATGATTTAGCTGCAAATCAATACGAAGTAGAAGGTTTAGCTTCAAATCCATGCGAAACAAATGGTTTAGCTACAAATACTTGTGATATACATTATTTAGCTACAACTGCAGGCGAAACGAACGAGTTAGCTTCAAATCCATGCGAAACTCATGATTTAGCTGCAAATCAATGCCATGTAGAAGGTTTAGCTTCAAATCCATGCGATACACTAGATTTAGCTTCAAATCAATGCGATGTAGAAGGTTCAGCATCAAATACATACGACACATATGATTTAGCTTCAAATACTTCCGATATAAATGATATAGCTTCAAAAGCTGGAGGAACAAACGAGGTAGCTTCAATTCCATGCGAGACAAATGATTTAGCTTCAAATCAATGCGAAGTAGATGGCTTAGCTTCAAATCCATGCGAAACAAATGATTTAGCTTCAAATCAATGCGAAGTAGATGGCTTAGCTTCAAATCCATTCGAAACAAATGGTTTAGCTACAAATACTTGTGATATACATTATTTATCTACAACTGCATGCGAAACAAACGAGTTAGCTTCAAATCCATGCGAAACACATGATTTAGCTTCAAATCAATACGAAGTAGAAGGCTTAGCTTTAAATTCATGCGAAACGAAAGATTCAGATTCAAATACTTGCGATATAAGTGATATAGTTTCAAATACAGGCGAAACAAACGAGTTAGCTTCAAATCCAAGCGAAACACATGATTTAGCTTCAAATCAATACGAAGTAGAAGGCTTAGCTTTACATTCATGCGAAACGAAAGATTCAGATTCAAATACTTGCGATATAAGTGATATAGCTTCAAATACAGGCGAAACGAAAGAGTTAGCTTCAAATGCATGCGAAACACGTGATTCAGCTGCAAATCAATGCGATGTAGTAGGTTTAGCTTCAAATCCATGCCAAACACATGATTAAGCTTCAAATCAATGTTATGTAGAAGGTTTAGCTTAAAATCCATGCGAAACCAATGATTTTGGTTCAGATACATGCGATATAAGTGATATAGCATCAAATGCAGGAGAGAAAAATGAGTTAGCTTAAAATCCATGCGAAACAAATGATTTAGCTTCAAATCACTGCGATGTAGATGGTTTAGCTTCAAATCCATGGGAAACAAATGATTTTGCTTCAGATGCGTGCGATATAAGTGATATAGCTTCAAATATTGACGAAACAAACGAGTTAGCTTCAACTCCATGCGAAACACATGATTTAGCTTCAAATCAATAAGATGTAGAAGGTTTAGCTTCAAATCAATGTGATGTAGAAGGTTTAGATTCAAATCCATGCGACACAAATGATTTAGCATCAGATTCAAGCGATATAAGTGATATAGCTTCAAATGAATGCGAAACAAACGAGTTAGCTTCAAATCCATGCGAAACAAATGATTTAGCTTCAAATCAATGCGATGTAGACGGTTTAGCTTCAAATCCATGCGAAACACATGATTCGTCTTCGAATCAAAGCGAAGTAGATGGCTTAGCTTCAAATCCATGCCAAACGATTGATTTAGCTTCAAATACTTGCGGTATAAATGAAATAGCTTCAAATGCAGGCGAAACAAACGAATTAGCATCAAAGCCATGCAAAACACATGATTTAGCTTCAATTCCATGCGAAACAAATGATTTAGCTTCAAATCAATGCGAAGTAGATGGCTTAGCTTCAAATCCATGCGAAACAAATGGTTTAGCTACAAATACTTGTGATATACATTATTTAGCTACAACTACATGCGAAACAAACGAGTTAGCTTCAAATCCATGCGAAACACATGATATAGCTTCAAATCAATGCGATCTATAAGGTTTCGCTTCAAACCCATGCGATACTAATGATTTAGCTTCTAATCAATATGATGTAGTAGGTTCAGCTTCAAATCCATGCGATATAAGTGATATAGCTTCAAAAGCAGAAGGAAAAAACGAGGTAGCTTCAATTCCATGCGAAACAAATGATTTAGCTTCAATTCAATGCGAAGTAGTAGGCTTAGCTTCAAATCCATGCGAAACACGTGTTTTAGCTTCCAATTACTGGGAAGTAGAAGACTTAGCTTCAAATCCATGCGAAACAAATGGTTTAGCTTCAAATACTTGTGGTATAGGTTATTTAGATTTAACTGCATGCGCAACGAACGAGTTAGCTTCAAATCCACGCGATACACAAGATTTAGCTTCAAATCAATGCGATGTAGTAGGTTCAGCTTGAAATCCATGCGATATAAGTGATGTAGCTTCAAAAGCAGGAGGAACAAACGAGGTAGCTTCAATACCATGCGAAACAAATGATTTAGCTGCAAATCAATACGAAGTAGAAGGTTTAGCTTCAAATCCATGCGAAACAAATTGTTTAGCTACAAATACTTGTGATATACATTATTTATCTACAACTGCATGCGAAACAAACGAGTTAGCTTCAAATCCATGCGAAACACATGATTTAGCTTCAAATCAATACGAAGTAGAAGGCTTAGCTTTAAATTCATGCGAAACGAAAGATTCAGATTCAAATACTTGCGATATAAGTGATATAGCTTCAAATACAGGCGAAACAAACGAGTTAGCTTCAAATCCATGCGAAACACATGATTTAGCTTCAAATCAATACGAAGTAGAAGGCTTAGCTTTAAATTCATGCGAAACGAAAGATTCAGATTCAAATACTTGCGATATAAGTGATATAGCTTCAAATACAGGCGAAACGAAAGAGTTAGCTTCAAATGCATGCGAAACACGTGATTCAGCTGCAAATCAATGCGATGTAGCAGGTTTAGCTTCAAATCCATGCCAAACACATGATTAAGCTTCAAATCACTGCGATGTAGATGGTTTAGCTTCAAATCCATGGGAAACAAATGATTTTGCTTCAGATGCGTGCGATATAAGTGATATAGCTTCAAATATTGACGAAACAAACGAGTTAGCTTCAACTCCATGCGAAACACATGATTTAGCTTCAAATCAATAAGATGTAGAAGGTTTAGCTTCAAATCAATGTGATGTAGAAGGTTTAGATTCAAATCCATGCGATTCAAATGGTTCATCTTCAAATACTTTTGAAAGACATGATTTAGATTCAACTGCAAGCGAAACAAACGAGTTAGATTCAAATCCAAGCGAAACACATGATTTAGCTTCAAATCCATGCGATGTAGAAGGTTTAGATTCAAGTCCATGCAAAACAAGTGATTTAGCTTCCAATTAATGCGAACTAGAAGGCTTAGCTTTAAATCCATAACAATCATATGATTTAGCTTCAAATACTTGTGATATACATGATATAGCTTCAAATGCATGCGGAAAAAACGAGTTAGCTTCAAATCCATGCGAAAGACATGATTTAGCTTCAAATCAGTGCGTTCTAGGAGGCTTAGCATCAAAACCCATGCGAAACAAACGAGTTAGCTTCAAATCCATGCGAAACACATGATTTAGCTTCAAATAAATACGAAGTAGAAGGCTTAGCTTCAAATTCATGCGATACACTAGATTTTGCTTCAAATCAATTCGATGTAGAAGGTTCAGCTTCAAATACATACGACACATATGATTTAGCTTCAAATACTTCCGATATAAATGATATAGCTTCAAAAGCTGGAGGAACAAACGAGGTAGCTTCAATTCCATGCGAAACAAATGATTTAGCTTCAAATCAATGCGAAGTAGATGGCTTAGCTTCAAATCCATTCGAAACAAATGGTTTAGCTACAAATACTTGTGACATACATTATTTAGCTACAACTGCATGCGAAACAAACGAGTTAGCTTCAGATCCATGCGAAACAAATGATTTAGCTTCAAATCAATGAGATGTAGAAGGTTTAGCTTCAAATTAATGCGATGTAGAAGGTTTAGATTCAAATCCATGCGACACAAATGATTTAGCATCAGATTCAAGCGATATAAGTGATATAGCTTCAAATGAATGCGAAACAAACGAGTTAGCTTCAAATCCATGCGAAACAAATGATTTAGCTTCAAATCAATGCGATGTAGACGGTTTAGCTTCAAATCCATGCGAAACACATGATTCGTCTTCGAATCAAAGCGAAGTAGAAGGCTTAGCTTCAAATCCATGCCAAACGATTGATTTAGCTTCAAATACTTGCGGTATAAATGAAATAGCTTCAAATGCTGGCGAAACAAACGAATTAGCTTCAAATCCATGCAAAACACATGATTTAGCTTCAATTCCATGCGAAACAAATGATTTAGCTTCAAATCAATGCGAAGTAGATGGCTTAGCTTCAAATCCATGCGAAAAAAATGGTTTAGCTACAAATACTTGTGATATACATTATTTAGCTACAACTACATGCGAAACAAACGAGTTAGCTTCAAATCCATGCGAAACACATGATATAGCTTCTTATCAATGCGATCTATAAGGTTTCGCTTCAAACCCATGCGATACTAATGATTTAGCTTCAAATCAATATGATGTAGTAGGTTCATCTTCAAATCCATGCGATATAAGTGATATAGCTTCAAAAGCAGAAGGAAAAAACGAGGTAGCTTCAATACCATGCGAAACAAATGATTTAGCTGCAAATCAATACGAAGTAGAAGGTTTAGCTTCAAATCCATGCGAAACAAATTGTTTAGCTACAAATACTTGTGATATACATTATTTATCTACAACTGCATGCGAAACTAACGAGTTAGCTTCAAATCCATGCGAAACACATGATTTAGCTTCAAATCAATACGAAGTAGAAGGCTTAGCTTTAAATTCATGCGAAACGAAAGATTCAGATTCAAATACTTGCGATATAAGTGATATAGCTTCAAATACAGGCGAAACGAAAGAGTTAGCTTCAAATGCATGCGATACACGTGATTCAGCTGCAAATCAATGCGATGTAGATGGTTTAGCTTCAAATCCATGCCAAACACATGATTTAGCTTCTAATCCATGGGATGTAGAAGGTTTAGCTTCAAATCCATGCGAAACACATTCTGTAGCTGCAAATCAGTGCGAAGTAGAAGGATCAGGTTCAAATCCATGCGATTCAAATGGTTCATCTTCAAATACTTGTGAAAGACATGATTTAGATTCAACTGCAAGCGAAACAAACGAGTTAGCTTCAAATCCATGCGAAACACATGATTTAGCTTCAAATCCATGCGATGTAGAAGGTTTAGATTCAAATCCATGCAAACCGAGTGATTTAGCTTCCAATTAATGCGAAGTAGAAGGCTTAGCTTCAAATCCATAACAATCAAATGATTTAGCTTCAAATACTTGTGATATACATGATATAGCTTCAAATGCATGCGGAAAAAACGAGTTAGCTTCAAATCCATGCGAAAGACATGATTTAGCTTGAAATCAGTGCGTTCTAGGAGGCTTAGCATCAAAACCCATGCGAAACAAACGAGTTAGCTTCAAATCCATGCGAAACAAATGATTTAGCTTCAAATCAATGCGATGTAGACGGTTTAGCTTCAAATCCATGCGAAACACATGATTCGTCTTCGAATCAAAGCGAAGTAGAAGGCTTAGCTTCAAATCCATGCCAAACGATTGATTTAGCTTCAAATACTTGCGGTATAAATGAAATAGCTTCAAATGCAGGCGAAACAAACGAATTAGCTTCAAATCCATGCAAAACACATGATTTAGCTTCAATTCCATGCGAAACAAATGGTTTAGCTTCAAATCAATGCGAAGTAGATGGCTTAGCTTCAAATCCATGCGAAAAAAATGGTTTAGCTACAAATACTTGTGATATACATTATTTAGCTACAACTACATGCGAAACAAACGAGTTAGCTTCAAATCCATGCGAAACACATGATATAGCTTCTTATCAATGCGATCTATAAGGTTTCGCTTCAAACCCATGCGATACTAATGATTTAGCTTCAAATCAATATGATGTAGTAGGTTCATCTTCAAATCCATGCGATATAAGTGATATAGCTTCAAAAGCAGAAGGAAAAAACGAGGTAGCTTCAATACCATGCGAAACAAATGATTTAGCTGCAAATCAATACGAAGTAGAAGGTTTAGCTTCAAATCCATGCGAAACAAATTGTTTAGCTACAAATACTTGTGATATACATTATTTATCTACAACTGCATGCGAAACTAACGAGTTAGCTTCAAATCCATGCGAAACACATGATTTAGCTTCAAATCAATACGAAGTAGAAGGCTTAGCTTTAAATTCATGCGAAACGAAAGATTCAGATTCAAATACTTGCGATATAAGTGATATAGCTTCAAATACAGGCGAAACGAAAGAGTTAGCTTCAAATGCATGCGATACACGTGATTCAGCTGCAAATCAATGCGATGTAGAAGGTTTAGCTTCAAATCCATGCCAAACACATGATTTAGCTTCTAATCCATGGGATGTAGAAGGTTTAGCTTCAAATCCATGCGAAACACATTCTGTAGCTGCAAATCAGTGCGAAGTAGAAGGATCAGGTTCAAATCCATGCGATTCAAATGGTTCATCTTCAAATACTTGTGAAAGACATGATTTAGATTCAACTGCAAGCGAAACAAACGAGTTAGCTTCAAATCCATGCGAAACACATGATTTAGCTTCAAATCCATGCGATGTAGAAGGTTTAGATTCAAATCCATGCAAACCGAGTGATTTAGCTTCCAATTAATGCGAAGTAGAAGGCTTAGCTTCAAATCCATAACAATCAAATGATTTAGCTTCAAATACTTGTGATATACATGATATAGCTTCAAATGCATGCGGAAAAAACGAGTTAGCTTCAAATCCATGCGAAAGACATGATTTAGCTTGAAATCAGTGCGTTCTAGGAGGCTTAGCATCAAAACCCATGCGAAACAAACGAGTTAGCTTCAAATCCATGCGAAACAAATGATTTAGCTTCAAATCAATGCGAAGTAGACGGTTTAGCTTCAAATCCATGCGAAACACATGATTCGTCTTCGAATCAAAGCGAAGTAGAAGGCTTAGCTTCAAATCCATGCCAAACGATTGATTTAGCTTCAAATACTTGCGGTATAAATGAAATAGCTTCAAATGCAGGCGAAACAAACGAATTAGCTTCAAATCCATGCAAAACACATGATTTAGCTTCAATTCCATGCGAAACAAATGGTTTAGCTTCAAATCAATGCGAAGTAGATGGCTTAGCTTCAAATCCATGCGAAAAAAATGGTTTAGCTACAAATACTTGTGATATACATTATTTAGCTACAACTACATGCGAAACAAACGAGTTAGCTTCAAATCCATGCGAAACACATGATATAGCTTCTTATCAATGCGATCTATAAGGTTTCGCTTCAAACCCATGCGATACTAATGATTTAGCTTCAAATCAATATGATGTAGTAGGTTCATCTTCAAATCCATGCGATATAAGTGATATAGCTTCAAAAGCAGAAGGAAAAAACGAGGTAGCTTCAATACCATGCGAAACAAATGATTTAGCTGCAAATCAATACGAAGTAGTAGGCTTAGCTTCAAATCAATGCGAAACACGTGTTTTAGCTTCCAATTACTGGGAAGTAGAAGACTTAGCTTTAAGTCCATGCGAAACAAATGGTTTAGCTTCAAATACTTGTGATATAGGTTATTTAGATTTAACTGCATGCGCAACGAACGAGTTAGCTTCAAATCCATGCGATACACAAGATTTAGCTTCAAATCAATGCGATGTAGTAGGTTCAGCTTGAAATCCATGCGATATAAGTGATGTAGCTTCAAAAGCAGGAGGAACAAACGAGGTAGCTTCAATACCATGCGAAACAAATGATTTAGCTTCAAATCAATACGAAGTAGAAGGCTTAGCTTTAAATTCATGCGAAACGAAAGATTCAGATTCAAATACTTGCGATATAAGTGATATAGCTTCAAATACAGGCGAAACGAAAGAGTTAGCTTCAAATGCATGCGATACACGTGATTCAGCTGCAAATCAATGCGATGTAGAAGGTTTAGCTTCAAATCCATGCCAAACACATGATTTAGCTTCTAATCCATGGGATGTAGAAGGTTTAGCTTCAAATCCATGCGAAACACATTCTTCAGCTGCAAATCAGTGCGAAGTAGAAGGATCAGGTTCAAATCCATGCGATTCAAATGGTTCATCTTCAAATACTTGTGAAAGACATGATTTAGATTCAACTGCAAGCGAAACAAACGAGTTAGCTTCAAATCCATGCGAAACACATGATCTAGCTTCAAATCCATGCGATGTAGAAGGTTTAGATTCAAATCCATGCAAACCAAGTGATTTAGCTTCCAATTAATGCGAAGTAGAAGGCTTAGCTTCAAATCCATAACAATCAAATGATTTAGCTTCAAATACTTGTGATATACATGATATAGCTTCAAATGCATGCGGAAAAAACGAGTTAGCTTCAAATCCATGCGAAAGACATGATTTAGCTTGAAATCAGTGCGTTCTAGGAGGCTTAGCATCAAAACCCATGCGAAACAAACGAGTTAGCTTCAAATCCATGCGAAACACATGATTTACCTTCAAATAAATACGAAGTAGAAGGCTTAGCTTCAAATTCATGCGATACACTAGATTTAGCTTCAAATCAATGCGATGTAGAAGGTTCAGCTTCAAATACATACGACACATATGATTTAGCTTCAAATACTTCCGATATAAATGATATAGCTTCAAAAGCTGGAGGAACAAACGAGGTAGCTTCAATTCCATGCGAAACAAATGATTTAGCTTCAAATCAGTGCGAAGTAGAAGGATCAGGTTCAAATCCATGCCATTCAAATGGTTCATCTTCAAATACTTGTGAAAGACATGATTTAGATTCAACTGCGAGCGAAACAAACGAGTTAGCTTCAAATCCATGCGAAACACATGATTTAGCATCAAATCCATGCGATGTAGAAGGTTTAGATTCAAATCCATGCAAAACAAGTGATTTAGCTTCCAATTAATGCGAAGTAGACGGCTTAGCTTTAAATCCATAACAATCAAATGATTTAGCTTCAAATACTTGTGATATACATGATATAGCTTCAAATGCATGCGGAAAAAACGAGTTAGCTTCAAATCCATGCGAAACACATGATTTAGCTTCAAATAAATACGAAGTAGTAGGCTTAGCTTCAAATTCATGCGATACACTAGATTTAGCTTCAAATCAATGCGATGTAGAAGATTCAGCTTCAAATACATACGACATATATGATTTAGCTTCAAATACTTCCGATATAAATGATATAGCTTCAAAAGCTGGAGGAACAAACGAGGTAGCTCCAATTCCATGAGAAACAAATGATTTAGCTTCAAATCAATGCGAAGTAGATGGCTTAGCTTCAAATCCATGCGAAACAAATGGTTTAGCTACAAATACTTGTGATATAAATTATTTAGCTACAACTGCAAGCGAAACAAACGAGTTAGCTTCAAATCCATGCGAAACACTCGATTTAGCTTCAAATCAATGCGATGTAGAAGGTTTAGCTTCAAATCAATAAGAGTTAGAAGGTTTAGCTTCAGATCAATAGAATGTAGAAGGTTTAGCTTCAAATCAATGCGATGTAGAAGGTTTAGCTTCAAATCCATGCGAAACAAATGGTTTAGCTATAAATACTTGTGATATACATTATTTAGCTACAACTGCATGCAAAACGAACGAGTTAGCTTCAAATCCATGCGAAACATATTATTTAGCTGCAAATCAGTGCGAAGTAGAAGGCTCAGGTTCAAATCCATGCGATTCAAATGGTTCATCTTCAAATACTTGTGAAAAACATGATTTAGCTTCAAATCAATACGAAGTAGAAGGCTTAGCTTTAAATTCATGCGAAACGAAAGATTCAGCTTCAAATACTTGCGATATAAGTGATATAGTTTCAAATACGGGCGAAACGAAAGAGTTAGCTTCAAATGCATGCGATACACGTGATTCAGCTGCAAATCAATGCGATGTAGAAGGTTTAGCTTCAAATCCATGCCAAACACATGATTTAGCTTCTAATCGATGGGATGTAGAAGTTTTAGCTTCAAATCCATGCGAAACACATTCTTCAGCTGCAAATCAGTGCGAAATAGAAGGATCAGGTTCAAATCCATGCGATTCAAATGGTTCATCTTCAAATACTTGTGAAAGACATGATTTAGCTTCAACTGCATGCGAAACAAACGAGTTAGCTTCAAATCCATGCGAAAAACATGATTTAGCTTCAAATCAATACGAAGTAGAAGGCTTAGCTTTAAATTCATGCGAAACGAAAGATTCAGCTTCAAATACTTGCGATATAAGTGATATAGCTTCAAATACAGGCGAAACGAAAGAGTTAGCTTCAAATGCATGCGAAACACGT
The DNA here is from genome assembly GCF_051020955.1 of Megalopta genalis. Classification (NCBI taxonomy): domain Eukaryota; kingdom Metazoa; phylum Arthropoda; class Insecta; order Hymenoptera; family Halictidae; genus Megalopta; species Megalopta genalis. Next base: position 38,702 of record NW_027476947.1, on the reverse strand, counting down.
GATTCAGCTGCAAATCAATGCGATGTAGCAGGTTTAGCTTCAAATCCATGCCAAACACATGATTAAGCTTCAAATCAATGTTATGTAGAAGGTTTAGCTTAAAATCCATGCGAAACCAATGATTTTGGTTCAGATACTTGCGATATAAGTGATATAGCATCAAATGCAGGAGAGAAAAATGAGTTAGCTTAAAATCCATGCGAAACAAATGATTTAGCTTCAAATCACTGCGATGTAGATGGTTTAGCTTCAAATCCATGGGAAACAAATGATTTTGCTTCAGATGCGTGCGATATAAGTGATATAGCTTCAAATATTGACGAAACAAACGAGTTAGCTTCAACTCCATGCGAAACACATGATTTAGCTTCAAATCAATAAGATGTAGAAGGTTTAGCTTCAAATCAATGTGATGTAGAAGGTTTAGATTCAAATCCATGCGACACAAATGATTTAGCATCAGATTCAAGCGATATAAGTGATATACCTTCAAATGAATGCGAAACAAACGAGTTAGCTTCAAATCCATGCGAAACAAATGATTTAGCTTCAAATCAATGCGATGTAGACGGTTTAGCTTCAAATCCATGCGAAACACATGATTCGTCTTCGAATCAAAGCGAAGTAGAAGGCTTAGCTTCAAATCCATGCCAAACGATTGATTTAGCTTCAAATACTTGCGGTATAAATGAAATAGCTTCAAATGCAGGCGAAACAAACGAATTAGCATCAAATCCATGCAAAACACATGATTTAGCTTCAATTCCATGCGAAACAAATGATTTAGCTTCAAATCAATACGAAGTAGATGGCTTAGCTTCAAATCCATGCGAAAAAAATGGTTTAGCTACAAATACTTGTGATATACATTATTTTGCTACAACTACATGCGAAACAAACGAGTTAGCTTCAAATCCATGCGAAACACATGATATAGCTTCAAATCAATGCGATCTATAAGGTTTCGCTTCAAACCCATGCGATACTAATGATTTAGCTTCAAATCAATATGATGTAGTAGGTTCAGCTTCAAATCCATGCGATATAAGTGATATACCTTCAAATGCAGAAGGAAAAAACGAGGTAGCATCAATTCCATGCGAAACAAATGATTTAGCTTCAATTCAATGCGAAGTAGTAGGCTTAGCTTCAAATCCATGCGAAACACGTGTTTTAGCTTCCAATTACTGGGAAGTAGAAGACTTAGCTTCAAATCCATGCGAAACAAATGGTTTAGCTTCAAATACTTGTGGTATAGGTTATTTAGATTTAACTGCATGCGCAACGAACGAGTTAGCTTCAAATCCATGCGATACACAAGATTTAGCTTCAAATCAATGCGATGTAGTAGGTTCAGCTTGAAATCCATGCGATATAAGTGATGTAGCTTCAAAAGCAGGAGGAACAAACGAGTAGCTTCAATACCATGCGAAACAAATGATTTAGCTGCAAATCAATACGAAGTAGAAGGTTTAGCTTCAAATCCATGCGAAACAAATTGTTTAGCTACAAATACTTGTGATATACATTATTTATCTACAACTGCATGCGAAACAAACGAGTTAGCTTCAAATCCATGCGAAACACATGATTTAGCTTCAAATCAATACGAAGTAGAAGGCTTAGCTTTAAATTCATGCGAAACGAAAGATTCAGATTCAAATACTTGCGATATAAGTGATATAGCTTCAAATACAGGCGAAACAAACGAGTTAGCTTCAAATGCATGCGATACACGTGATTCAGCTGCAAATCAATGCGATGTAGAAGGTTTAGCTTCAAATCCATGCCAAACACATGATTTAGCTTCTAATCCATGGGATGTAGAAGGTTTAGCTTCAAATCCATGCGAAACACATTCTGTAGCTGCAAATCAGTGCGAAGTAGAAGGATCAGGTTCAAATCCATGCGATTCAAATGGTTCATCTTCAAATACTTGTGAAAGACATGATTTAGATTCAACTGCAAGCGAAACAAACGAGTTAGCTTCAAATCCATGCGAAACACATGATTTAGCTTCAAATCCATGCGATGTAGAAGGTTTAGATTCAAATCCATGCAAAACAAGTGATTTAGCTTCCAATTAATGCGAACTAGAAGGCTTAGCTTTAAATCCATAACAATCATATGATTTAGCTTCAAATACTTGTGATATACATGATATAGCTTCAAATGCATGCGGAAAAAACGAGTTAGCTTCAAATCCATGCGAAAGACATGATTTAGCTTCAAATCAGTGCGTTCTAGGAGGCTTAGCATCAAAACCCATGCGAAACAAACGAGTTAGCTTCAAATCCATGCGAAACACATGATTTAGTTTCAAATAAATACGAAGTAGAAGGCTTAGCTTCAAATTCATGCGATACACTAGATTTTGCTTCAAATCAATGCGATGTAGAAGGTTCAGCTTCAAATACATACGACACATATGATTTAGCTTCAAATACTTCCGATATAAATGATATAGCTTCAAAAGCTGGAGGAACAAACGAGGTAGCTTCAATTCCATGCGAAACAAATGATTTAGCTTCAAATCAATGCGAAGTAGATGGCTTAGCTTCAAATCCATTCGAAACAAATGGTTTAGCTACAAATACTTGTGACATACATTATTTAGCTACAACTGCATGCGAATCAAACGAGTTAGCTTCAGATCCATGCGAAACAAATGATTTAGCTTCAAATCAATGAGATGTAGAAGGTTTAGCTTCAAATTAATGCGATGTAGAAGGTTTAGATTCAAATCCATGCGACACAAATGATTTAGCATCAGATTCAAGCGATATAAGTGATATAGCTTCAAATGAATGCGAAACAAACGAGTTAGCTTCAAATCCATGCGAAACAAATGATTTAGCTTCAAATCAATGCGATGTAGACGGTTTAGCTTCAAATCCATGCGAAACACATGATTCGTCTTCGAATCAAAGCGAAATAGAAGGCTTAGCTTCAAATCCATGCCAAACGATTGATTTAGCTTCAAATACTTGCGGTATAAATGAAATAGCTTCAAATGCAGGCGAAACAAACGAATTAGCTTCAAATCCATGCAAAACACATGATTTAGCTTCAATTCCATGCGAAACAAATGATTTAGTTTACACATCAATGCGAAGTAGATGGCTTAGCTTCAAATCCATGCGAAAAAAATGGTTTAGCTACAAATACTTGTGATATACATTATTTAGCTACAACTACATGCGAAACAAACGAGTTAGCTTCAAATCCATGCGAAACACATGATATAGCTTCTTATCAATGCGATCTATAAGGTTTCGCTTCAAACTCATGCGATACTAAGGATTTAGCTTCAAAACAATATGATGTAGTAGGTTCAGCTTCAAATCCATGCGATATAAGTGATATAGCTTCAAAAGCAGAAGGAAAAAACGAGGTAGCTTCAATTCCATGCGAAACAAACGAGTTAGCTTCAAATCCATGCGAAACACATGATTTAGCTTCAAATCCATGCGATGTAGAAGGTTTAGATTCAAATCCATGCAAACCAAGTGATTTAGCTTCCAATTAATGCGAAGTAGAAGGCTTAGCTTCAAATCCATAACAATCAAATGATTTAGCTTCAAATACTTGTGATATACATGATATAGCTTCAAATGCATGCGGAAAAAACGAGTTAGCTTCAAATCCATGCGAAAGACATGATTTAGCTTCAAATCAGTGCGTTCTAGGAGGCTTAGCATCAAAACCCATGCGAAACAAACGAGTTAGCTTCAAATCCATGGGAAACACATGATTTAGCTTCAAATAAATACGAAGTAGAAGGCTTAGCTTCAAATTCATGCGATACACTAGATTTAGCTTCAAATCAATGCGATGTAGAAGATTCAGCTTCAAATACATACGACACATATGATTTAGCTTCAAATACTTCCGATATAAATGATATAGCTTCAAAAGCTGGAGGAACAAACGAGGTAGCTTCAATTCCATGCGAAACAAATGATTTAGCTTCAAATCAATGCGAAGTAGATGGCTTAGCTACAAATACTTGTGACATAAATTATTTAGCTACAACTGCATGCGAAACAAACGAGTTAGCTTCAGATCCATGCGAAACACATGATTTAGCTTCAAATCAATGCGATGTATAAGGTTTAGCTTCAAATCCATGCGAAACAAATGATTTAGCTTCAAACACTTGGGGTATAAGTGATATAGCTTCAAATGCAGACTAATCAAACGAGTTAGCTTCAAAATCCACGCGATACACATGATTCAGCTTCAAATACTTGTGATATAAGTGATGTAGATTCAAATGCAGGCGAAACGAACGAGTTAGCTTCAAATCCATGCGACACACATGATTTAGCTGCAAATCAATGCGATGTAGAAGGTTTAGCTTCAAATCCGTGCGATTCACTAGATTTAGCTTCAACTCAATGCGATGTAGAAGGTTCAGCCTCAAATACATACGACATATATGATTTAGCTTCAAATACTTCCGATATAAATGATATAGCTTCAAAAGCAGGAGGAACAAACGAGGTAGCTTCAATACCATGCGAAACAAATGATTTAGCTGCAAATCAATACGAAGTAGAAGGTTTAGCTTCAAATCCATGCGAAACAAGTGGTTTGGCTACAAATACTTGTGATATACATTATTTATCTACAACTGCATGCCAAAAAACGAGTTAGCTTCAAATCCATGCGAAACACTCGATTTAGCTTCAAATCAATGCGATGAATAAGGTTTAGATTCAAATCCATGCGAAACACATGATTTAGCTTCAAATCAATACGAAGTAGAAGGCTTACCTTTAAATTCATGCGAAACGAAAGATTCAGATTCAAATACTTGCGATATAAGTGATATAGCTTCAAATACAGGCGAAACGAAAGAGTTAGCTTCAAATGCATGCGATACACGTGATTCAGCTGCAAATCAATGCGACGTAGAAGGTTTAGCTTCAAATCCATGCCAAACACATGATTTAGCTTCTAATCCATGGGATGTCGTAGGTTTAGCTTCAAATACATGCGAAACACATTCTTCAGCTGCAAATCAGTGCGAAGTAGAAGGATCAGGTTCAAATCCATGCGATTCAAATGGTTCATCTTCAAATACTTGTGAAAGACATGATTTAGATTCAACTGCAAGCGAAACAAACGAGTTAGCTTCAAATCCATGCTAAACACATGATTTAGCTTAAAATCCATGCGATGTAGAAGGTTTAGTTTCAAATCCATGCCAACCAAGTGATTTAGCTTCCAATTAATGCGAAGTAGAAGGCTTAGCTTCAAATCCATAACAATCAAATGATTTAGCTTCAAATACTTGTGATATACATGATATAGCTTCAAATGCATGCGGAAAAGACGAGTTAGCTTCAAATCCATGCGAAAGACATGATTTAGCTTCAAATCAGTGCGTTCTAGGAGGCTTAGCATCAAAACCCATGCGAAACAAACGAGTTAGCTTCAAATCCTTGCGAAACACATGATTTAGCTTCAAATAAATACGAAGTAGAAGGCTTAGCTTCAAATTCATGCGATACACTAGATTTAGCTTCAAATCAATGCGATGTAGAAGGTTCAGCTTCAAATACATACGACACATATGATTTAGCTTCAAATACTTCCGATATAAATGATATAGCTTCAAAAGCTGGAGGAACAAACGAGGTAGCTTCAATTCCATGCGAAACAAATGATTTAGCTTCAAATCAATGCGAAGTAGATGGCTTAGCTTCAAATCCATTCGAAACAAATGGTTTAGCTACAAATACTTGTGACATACATTATTTATCTACAAGTGCATGCGAAACAAACGAGTTAGCTTCAGATCCATGCGAAACACATGATTTAGCTTCAAATCAATGCGATGTATAAGGTTTAGCTTCAAATCCATGCGAAACAAATGATTTAGCTTCAAACACTTGGGGTATAAGTGATATAGCTTCAAATGCAGACTAATCAAACGAGTTAGCTTCAAAATCCACGCGATACACATGATTCAGCTTCAAATACTTGTGATATAAGTGATGTAGATTCAAATGCAGGCGAAACGAACGAGTTAGCTTCAAATCCATGCGACACACATGATTTAGCTGCAAATCAATGCGATGTAGAAGGTTTAGCTTCAAATCCGTGCGATTCACTAGATTTAGCTTCAACTCAATGCGATGTAGAAGGTTCAGCCTCAAATACATACGACATATATGATTTAGCTTCAAATACTTCCGATATAAATGATATAGCTTCAAAAGCTGGAGGAACAAACGAGGTAGCACCAATTCCATGAGAAACAAATGATTTAGCTTCAAATCAATGCGAAGTAGATGGCTTAGCTTCAAATCCATGCGAAACAAATGGTTTAGCTACAAATACTTGTAATATAAATTATTTAGCTACAACTGCAAGCGAAACAAACGAGTTAGCTTCAAATCCATGCGAAACACATGATATAGCTTCAAATCAATGCGATCTATAAGGTTTCGCTTCAAATCCATGCGATACTAATGATTTAGCTTCAAATCAATACGATGTAGTAGGTTCAGCTTCAAATCCATGCGATATAAGTGATATAGCTTCAAAAGCAGGAGGAACAAACGAGGTAGCTTCATTACCATGCGAAACAAATGATTTAGCTGCAAATCAATACGAAGTAGAAGGTTTAGCTTCAAATCCATACGAAACAAGTGGTTTAGCTACAAATACCTGTGATATACATTATTTATATACAACTGCATGCGAAAAAACGAGTTAGCTTCAAATCCATGCGAAACACTCGATTTAGCTTCAAATCAATGCGATGTAGAAGGCTTAGCTTCAAATCAATAAGAGTTAGAAGGTTTAGCTTCAGATCAATAGAATGTAGAAGGTTTAGCTTCAAATCAATGCGATGTAGAAGGTTTAGCTTCAAATCCATGCGAAACAAATGGTTTAGCTATAAATACTTGTGATATACATTATTTAGCTAAAACTGCATGCAAAACGAACGAGTTAGCTTCAAATCCATGCGAAACATATTATTTAGCTGCAAATCAGTGCGAAGTAGAAGGCTCAGGTTCAAATCCATGCGATTCAAATGGTTCATCTTCAAATACTTGTGAAAAACATGATTTAGCTTCAAATCAATACGAAGTAGAAGGCTTAGCTTTAAATTCATGCGAAACGAAAGATTCAGCTTCAAATACTTGCGATATAAGTGATATAGCTTCAAATACGGGCGAAACGAAAGAGTTAGCTTCAAATGCATGCGAAACACGTGATTCAGCTACAAATCAATGCGATGTAGCAGGTTTAGCTTCAAATCCATGCCAAACACATGATTAAGCTTCAAATCAATGCTATGTAGAAGGTTTAGCTTCAAATCCAAGCGAAACAAATGATTTAGCATCAGATACTTGCGATATAATTGATATAGCTTCAAATGCAGGGGAAACAAACGAGTTAGCTTCAACTCCATGCGAAACACAAGATTTAGCTTCAAATCAATAAGATGTAGAAGGTTTAGCTTCAAATCAATGCGATGTAGACGGTTTAGCTTCAAATCCATGCGAAACACATGATTCGTCTTCGAATCAAAGCGAAGTAGAAGGCTTAGCTTCAAATCCATGCCAAACGATTGATTTAGCTTCAAATACTTGCGGTATAAATGAAATAGCTTCAATTGCAGGCGAAACAAACGAATTAGCTTCAAATCCATGCAAAACACATGATTTAGCTTCAATTCCATGCGAAACAAATGATTTAGCTTCAAATCAATGCGAAGTAGATGGCTTAGCTTCAAATCCATGCGAAACACGTGTGTTCGCTTCCAATTACTGGGAAGTAGAAGACTTAGCTTCAAATCCATGCGAAACAAATGGTTTAACTTCAAATACTTGTGACATAGGTTATTTAGATTTAACTGCATGCGCAACGAACGAGTTAGCTTCAAATCCATGCGATACACAATATTTAGCTTCGAATCAATGCGATGTAGTAGGTTCAGCTTCAATTCCATGCGATATAAATGATATAGCTTCAAAAGCAGGAGGAACAAACGAGGTAGCTTCAATACCATGCGAAACAAATGATTTAGCTGCAAATCAATACGAAGTAGAAGGTTTAGCTTCAAATCCATGCGAAACAAGTGGTTTGGCTACAAATACTTGTGATATACATTATTTATCTACAACTGCATGCCAAAAAACGAGTTAGCTTCAAATCCATGCGAAACACTCGATTTAGCTTCAAATCAATGCGATGATTAAGGTTTAGATTCAAATCCATGCGAAACACATGATTTAGCTTCAAATCAATACGAAGTAGAAGGCTTACCTTTAAATTCATGCGAAACGAAGATTCAGATTCAAATACTTGCGATATAAGTGATATAGCTTCAATACAGGCGAAACGAAAGAGTTAGCTTCAAATGCATGCGATACACGTGATTCAGCTACAATCAATGCGACGTAGAAGGTTTAGCTTCAAATCCATGCCAAACACATGATTTAGCTTCTAATCCATGGGATGTCGTAGGTTAGCTTCAAATCCATGCGAAACACATTCTTCAGCTGCAAATCAGTGCGAAGTAGAAAGGATCAGGTTCAAATCCATGCGATTCAAATGGTTCATCTCAAATACTTGTGAAAGACATGATTTAGATTCAACTGCAAGCGAAACAAACGAGTTAGCTTCAAATCCATGTGAAACACATGATTTAGCTTCAAATCAATGCGATGTATAAGGTTTAGCTTCAAATCCATGCGAATCAAATGGTTTCGCTCCATATACTTCGGTTATACATGATTTAGCTACAACTGCATGCGAAACAACGAGTTAGCTTCAAATCATGTGAAACACATGATTAGCTTCAAATCAATGCGATGTATAAGTTTTAGCTTCAAATCATGCGAATCAAATGGTTTCGCTCCAAATACTTCGGATATACATGATTTAGCTTCAACTGCAGGCGAAACAAACGAGTTAGCTTCAAATCCATGCGACACAACTGATTAACATCAAATACTAGTGATATAAGTGATATAGTTTCAAATGCAGACGAACAAACGAGTTAGCTTCAAATCCATGTGAAACAAATGATTTTGCTTCAAATTCATGCAAAACACATGGATTAGCTTCATTATTCTTGCGAAACAAATGGTTAGCTTCAGGTTACTTGTGATAAACGTGAATTAGATTCAACTGCACGCGAAACCAACGAGTTAGTCTTCCAATCCTGCAATACACATGATTAAGGTTCAAATCAATGCTATGTAGAAGGTTAGCTTCAAATCCATACCAATCAAATGATTTAGCTTCAAATACTTGTGATATACATGATATAGCTTCAAATGCAGGCGGAAAAAACGAGTTAGCTTCAAATCCATGCGAAAGACATGATTTAGCTTCAAATCAGTGCGTTCTAAGGAGGCTTAGCATCAAAACCCATGCGAAACAAACGAGTTAGCTTCAAATCCATGCGAAACACATGATTTAGCTTCAAATAAATACGAAGTAGAAGGATTAGCTTCAAATTCATGCGAAACGAAAGATTCAGCTTCAAATACTTGCGATATAAGTGATATAGCTTCAAATACAGGAGAAACGAAGGAGTTAGCTTCAAATCCATGCGAAAACACATGATTCGGCTGCAAATCAATGCGATGTAGAAGGTTTAGCTTCAAATCCATGCGATACACTAGATTAGCGTTCAAAATCAATGCGATGTAGAAGGTCAGCTTCTAAATACATACGAATAGAGTGATATAGCTTCAAAAGTAGGAGAAACAAACGAGCTGGCTTCAATTCCCTGCGAAACAAATGATTTAGCTGCAAATCAAAACGAAGTAGAAGGTTTAGCTTCAAATCAATAAGAGGTAGAAGGTTAGCTTCAGATCAATAGAATGTAGAAGGTTTAGTTTCAAAACAATGCGATGTAGAAGGTTTAGCTTCAAATCCATGCGAAACAAATGATTTAGCTTCAAACACTTGGTGTATAAGTGATATAGCTTCAAATGCAGACTAATCAAACGAGTTAGCTTCAAATCCATGCGATACACATGAGTCAGCTTCAAATACTTGCGGTATAAGTGTTGTAGATTCAACTGCAGGCGAAACGAACGAGTTAGCTTCAAATCCGTGCGAAACACATGATTTAGCTTCAAATCAATGCGATGTAGAAGGTTAGCTTGAAATCCACGCGAAACACATGAATTCGTCTTCGAATCAAAGCGAAGTAGAAGGCTTAGCTTCAATCCATGCCAAACGATTGATTTAGCTTCAAATACTTGTGAAAGACATGATTTAGCTTCAACTGAATGCGAAACAAACGAGTTAGCTTCAAATCCATGCGAAACACATGATTTAGCTTCAAATCAATACGAAGTAGAAGGCTTAGCTTTAAATTCATGCGAAACGAAAGATTCAGCTTCAAATACTTGCGATATAAGTGATATAGCTTCAAATACAGGCGAAACGAAAGAGTTAGCTTCAAATGCATGCAAAACACGTGATTCAGCTGCAAATCAATGCGAAGTAGAAGGCTTAGCTTCAAATCCATACCAATCAAATGATTTAGCTTCAAATACTTGTGGTATACATGATATAGCTTCAAATGCAGGCGGACAAAACGAGTTAGCTTCAAATCCATGCGAAAGACATGATTTAGCTTCAAATCAGTGCGTTCTAGAGGCTTAGCATCAAAACCCATGCGAAACAAACGAGTTAGCTTCAAATCCATGCGAAACACATGATTTAGTTTCAAATAAATACGAAGTAGAAGGCGTAGCTTCAAATTCATGCGAAACGAAAGATTCAGCTTCAAATACTAGCGATATAAGTGATATAGCTTCAAATACAGGAGAAACGAAGGTGTTTAGCTTCAAATCCATGCGAAACACATGATTCGTGCTGCAAATCAATGCGATGTACGAAGGTTTAGCTTCAATCCATGCGATACACTAGATTTAGCTCCAAATCAATGCGATGTAGAAGGTTCAGCTTCAAATACATACGATATAAGTGATATAGCTTCAAAAGTAGGAGGAACAAACGAGCTGGCTTCAATTGCCCTGCGAAACAAATGATTAGCTGCAAATCAAACGAAGTAGAAGGTTTAGCTTCAAATCAATAAGAGGTAGAAAGTTTAGCTTCAGATCAATAGAATGTAGAAGGTTTATCTTCAAATCCATGCGAAACAAATGATTTAGTTTCAAACACTTGGGTGTATAAGTGATATAGCTTCAAATGCAGACTAATCAAACGAGTTAGCTTCAAAATCCATGCGATACACATGATTCAGCTTCAAATTACTTGCGGTATAAGTGTGTAGATTCAACTGCAGGCGAAACGAACGAGTTAGCTTCAAATCCATGCGAAACACATGATTTAGCTTCAAATCAATGCGATGTAGAAGATTTAGCTTCAAATCCATGCGATACACTAGATTTAGCTTCAAATCAATGCGATGTAAAAGGTTCAGTTAAATACATACGACACATATGATTTAGCTTCAAATACTTCAGATATAAATGATATAGCTTCAAAAGCTGGAGGAACAAACGAGGTAGCTTCAATTCCATGCGAAACAAATGATTAGCTTCAAATCAATGCGAAGTAGATGGCTTAGCTTCAAATCCATTCGAAACAATGGTTTAGCTACAAATACTTGTGACATACATTATTTAGCTACAACTGCATGCGAAACAAACGAGTTAGCTTCAAATCCATGCGAAACACATGATTTAGCTTCAAATGAATGCGATGTATAAGGTTTAGCTTCAAATCCATGCGAATCAAATGGTTTCGCTCCAAATACTTCGGATATACATGATTAGCTTCAACTGCAGGCGAAACAAACGAGTTAGCTTCAATCCATGCGACACAACTGATTAACATCAAATACTAGTGATATAAGTGATATAGTTTCAAATGCAGACGAAACAAACGAGTTAGCTTCAAATCCATGTGAAACAAATGATTTTGCTTCAAATTCATGCAAAACACATGGATTAGCTTCATTTATTCTTGCGAAAACAAATGTTTTAAGCTTCAGATACTTGTGATAAACGTGAATTAGATTCAACCTGCACGCGAAACCAACGAGTTAGCTTCAAATCCATGCAAAACACATGATTAAGGTTCAAAATCAATGCTATGTAGAAGGTTAGCTTCAAATCCATACCAATCAAATGATTTAGCTTCAAATACTTGTGATATACATGATATAGCTTCAAATGCAGCGGAAAAACGAGTTAGCTTCAAATCCATGCGAAAGACATGATTTAGCTTCAAATCAGTGCGTTCTAGGAGGCTTAGCATCACAAACCATGCGAAACAAACGAGTTAGCTTCAAATCCATGCGAAACACATGATTTAGCTTCAAATAAATACGAAGTAGAAGGATTAGCTTCAATTCATGCGAAACGAAAGATTCAGCTTCAAATACTTGCGATATAAGTGATATAGCTTCAAATACAGGAGAAACGAAGGAGTTAGATTCAAATCCATGCGAAACACATGATTCGGCTGCAAATCAATGCGATGTAGAAGGTTTAGCTTCAAATCCATGCGATACACTAGATTTAGCTTCAAATCAATGCGATGTAGAAGGTTCAGCTTCAAATACATACGATATAAGTGATATAGCTTCAAAAGTAGGAGAAACAAACGAGCTGGCTTCAATTCCTGCGAAACAAATGATTTAGCTGCAAATCAAAACGAAGTAGAAGGTTTAGCTTCAAATCAATAAGAGGTAGAAGGTTTAGCTTCAGATCAATAGAATGTAGAAGGTTTAGTTTCAAAACAATGCGATGTATAATGTTTAGCTTCAAATCCATGCGAAACAAATGGTTTAGCTACAAATACTTGTGACATACATTATTCAGCTACAACTGCATGCGAAACAAACGAGTTAGCTTCAAATCCATGCGAAACACATGATTTAGCTTCAAATCAATGCGATGTATAAGGTTTAGCTTCAAATCCATGCGAAACAAATGGTTTAGCTTCAAACACTTGGAGTATAAGTGATATAGCTTCAAATGCAGACTAATCAAACGAGTTAGCTTCAAAATCCACGCGATACACATGATTCAGCTTCAAATACTTGCGATATAAGTGATGTAGATTCAACTGCAGGCGAAACGAACGAGTTAGCTTCAAATCCATGCGACACACATGATTTAGCTGCAAATCAATGCGATGTAGTAGGTTTAGCTTCAAATCCGTGCGATACACTAGATTTAGCTTCAAATCAATGCGATGTAGAAGGTTCAGCCTCAAATACATACGACATATATGATTTAGCTTCAAATACTTCCGATATAAATGATATAGCTTCAAAAGATGGAGGAACAAACGAGGTAGCTTCAATTCCATGACAAACAAATGATGTAGCTTCAAATCAATGCGAGGTAGATGGCTTAGCTTCAAATCCATGCGAAACAAATGGTTTAGCTACAAATACTTGTGATATACATTATTTAGCTACAACTGCATGCGAAACAAACGAGTTAGCTTCAAATCCATGCGAAACACATGATATAGCTTCAAATCAATGCGATATATAAGGTTTCGCTTCAAATCCATGCGATACTAATGATTTAAGTTCAAATCAGTACGATGTAGTAGGTTCAGCTTCAAATCCATGCGATATAAGTGATATAGCTTCAAAAGCAGGAGGAACAAACGAGGTAGCTTCAATACCATGCGAAACAAATGATTTAGCTGCAAATCAATACGAAGTAGAAGGTTTAGCTTCAAATCCATGCGAAACAAATGGTTTAGTTACAAATACTTGTGATATACATTATTTATCTACAACTGCATGCAAAACGAACAAGTTAGCTTCAAATCCATGCGAATCATATTATTTAACTGCAAATCAGTGCGAATTAGAAGGCTCAGGTTCAAATCCATGCGATTCAAATGGTTCATCTTCAAATACTTGTGAAAGACGTGATTTAGCTTCAACTGCATGCGAAACAAACGAGTTTGCTTCAAATCCATGCGAAAAACTTGATTTAGCTTCAAATCAATGCGATGTAGACGGTTTAGCTTCAAATCCATGCGAAACACATGATTCGTCTTTGAATCAAAGCGAAGTAGAAGGCTTAGCTTCAAATCCATGCCAAACGATTGATTTAGCTTCAAATACTTGCGGTATAAATGAAATAGCTTCAAATGCAGGCGAAACAAACGAGTTAGCTTCAAATCCATGCAAAACACATGATTTAGCTTCAATTCCATGCGAAACAAATGATTTAGCTTCAAATCAATGCGAAGTAGATGGCTTAGCTTCAAATCCATGCGAAACAAATGGTTTAGCTACAAATACTTGTGATATACATTATTTCGCTACAACTGCATGCGAAACAAACGAGTTAGCTTCAAATCCATGCGAAACACATGATATAGCTTCAAATCAATGCGATCTATAAGGTTTCGCTTCAAATCCATGCGATACTAATGATTTAGCTTCAAATCAATACGATGTAGTAGGTTCAGCTTCAAATCCATGCGATATAAGTGATATAGCTTCAAAAGCAGAAGGAAAAAACGAGGTAGCTTCAATTCCATGCGAAACAAATGATTTAGCTTCCATTCAATGCGAAGTAGTAGGCTTAGCTTCAAATCCATGCGAAACACCTGTTTTAGCTTCCAATTACTGGGAAGTAGAAGACTTAGCTTCAAATCCATGCGAAACAAATGATTTAGCTTCAAATACTTGTGATATATGTTATTTAGATTTAACTGCATGCGCAACGAACGAGTTAGCTTCAAATCCATGCGATACACAAGATTTAGCTTCAAATCAATGCGATGTAGTAGGTTCAGCTTCAAATCCATGCGATATAAGTGATGTAGCTTCAAAAGCAGGAGGAACAAACGAGGTAGCTTCAATACCAGGCGAAACAAATGATTTAGCTGCAAATCAATACGAAGTAGAAGGTTTAGCTTCAAATCCATGCGAAACAAATGGTTTATCTACAAATACTTGTGATATACAGTATTTATCTACAACTGCATGCGAAAAAACGAGTTAGCTTCAAATCCATGCGAAACACTCGATTTAGCTTCAAATCAATGCGATGTAGAAGGTTTAGCTTCAAATCAATAAGAGTTAGAAGGTTGAGCTTCAGATCAATAGAATGTAGAAGGTTTAGCTTCAAATCAATGCGATGTAGAAGGTTTAGCTTCAAATCCATGCGAAACAAATGGTTTAGCTATAAATACTTGTGATATACATTATTTAGCTACAACTGCATGCAAAACGAACGAGTTAGCTTCAAATCCATGCGAAACATATTATTTAGCTGCAAATCAGTGCGAAGTAGGAGGCTCAGGTTCAAATCCATGGGATTCAAATGGTTCATCTTCAAATGCTTGTGAAAGACTTGATTTAGCGTCAACTGCATGCGAAACAAACGAGTTAGCTTCAAATCCATGCGAAACACATGATTTAGCTTCAAATCAATGCGATGTAGAAGGTTTAGCTTCAAATCCATGCGAATCAAATGATTTAGCTTCAAATACTTGTGATATACATGATATAGCTTCAAATGCAGGCGGAAAAAACGAGTTAGCTTCAAATCCATGCGAAACAAATGATTTAGCTTCAAATCAATGCGATGTAGGAGGTTTAGCTTCAAATCCATGCGAAACAAATGATTTAGCATCAGATGCTTGCTATACAAGTGATATAGCTTCAAATGCAGGGGGAAAAGGAGTTAGCTTCAAATCCATGCAAAACACATGATTAAACTTCAAATCAATGCTATGTAGAAGGTTAGCTTCAAATCCAAGCGAAACACATGATTTAGCTTCAAATCAATGCGATGTAGAAGGCTTAGCTTCAAATCCATGCGACGCACATGATTTAGCTTCAAATCCAAGGGAAACACATGATTTAACTTCAAATCAATGCGAAGTAGAAGGCTTAGCTTCAAATCAATGCGAAGCAACTGGTTTATCTTCAAATACTTGTGATATTCATGATTCGACTTCGACTGCATGCGAAACAAACGGGTTAGCTTCAAATCCATGTGAAACACATGATTTAGCATCATATCAATGCGAAGTAGAAGAATTAGTTTCAAATCTATGCCACACAAATGAATTGGATTCAAATCAATGCGAAGTAGATGGCTTAGCTTCAAATCCATGCGAAACAAATGGTTTAGCTACAAATACTTGTGATATACATTATTTAGCTACAACTGCATGCGAAACACACGAGTTAGCTTCAAATCCATGTGAAACACATGATTTAGCTTCAAATCAATGCGATGTATAAGGTTTAGCTTCAAATCCATGCGAATCAAATGGTTTCGCTCCAAATACTTCGGATATACATGATTTAGCTTCAACTGCAGGCGAAACAAACGAGTTAGCTTCAAATCCATGCGACACAACTGATTTAACATCAAATACTAGCGATATAAGTGATATAGTTTCAAATGCAGACGAAACAACGAGTTAGCTTCAAATCCATGTGAAACAAATGATTGTGCTTCAAATTCATGCAAAACACATGGATTAGCTTCATTATTCTTGCGAAACAAATGGTTTAGCTTCAGATACTTGTGATAAACGTGAATTAGATTCAACTGCACGCGAAACCAACGTGTTAGCTTCAAATCCATGCAAAACACATGATTAAGCTTCAAATCAATCTTATGTAGAAGGTTAGCTTCAAATCCAAGCGAAACACATGATTTAGCTTCAAATCAATGCGAAGTAGACGGCTTAGCTTCAGGTGCATGCGGAATAAATGATTTAGGTTCAAATACTTGAGATATACTTGATTTAGATTCAACTGCATGCGAAACAAACGAATTAGCTTCAAATCCAAGCGAAACACATGATTTAGGTTCAAATCAGTGCGAAGTAGAAGGCTTACCTTCAAATCCATGCGAATCAAATGGTTCGGCTTCAAATACTTGTGAAATACATGATTAAACTTCAACTGCATGCGAAGCAAACGAGTTAGCCTCAAAACCACGTGAAACACATGATTTAGATTCAAATTCATGCGAAACACATGGTTTAGCTTCAAATCAATGCGATGTAGAAGGTTTAGCTTCAAATCCAAGCGGAACACATGATTTAGCTTCAAATACTTGCGATATAACTGATATAGTTTCAAATGCAGACGAAACAAACGAGTTAGCTTCAAATCCGTGCGAAACACATGATTAAGCTTCAAATGCATGCGAAACGAATGGTTTAGCTCCAAATACTTCGGATATACATGATTTAGCTTCAACTGCAGGCGAAGCAAACGAGATAGCTTCAAATCCATGCGAAACACATGATTTAGCTTCATATCAATGCGAAGTAGAAGTTTAAGTTCAAATCCACGCGAAAGAAATGGTTTAGCCTCAAATATTTGTGATAAACATGATTTAGCTTCAACTGCAAGCGGAACAAACGAGTTAGCTTAAAATCCATGCGAAACACATGATTTAGCTTCAAATGAATGGGAAGTATAAGGCTTAGCTTCAAATACATGCGAAACGAAAGATTTAGTTTCAAATACTTGCGAATATGAGGGATACAGCTTCAAATGCATGCGAAACAAACGAGTTAGCTTCAAATCCATGCGATACAAATGATGTAGCTGCAAATCAATGCGACGTAGAAGGCTTAGCTTCAAATCCAAGCAAAACAAACGATTTAGCATCAGATACTTGCGGTATAAGTGATATAGATACATATGCAGACGAATCAAACGAGTTTGCTGCAAGAACCATTCGAAACACATGATATAGCTTCAAATCAATGCGAAGTAGAAGGCTTGGCTTCAAATCCATGCGAAACAAATGGATTCGCTTCAAATACTTGCGATATAAATGAAATAGCTTCAAATGCCGGCAACACAAGCGAGTTAGCGTCAAATCCATGCAAAAAACATGATTAAGCGTCAAATACATGCGACACAAATGATTTAGCTTCAAATACCTGCGATATCAATTATATAGCTTCAAATGCAGGCGAAACAAATGAGTTAGCTTCAAATCCATGCGAAACAGATGACTTAGTTTCAAATCAATGCGAAGTAGAAGTTTAGGTTGAAATCCACGCGAAAGAAATGGTTTAGCCTCAAATATTTGTGATAAACATGATTTAGCTTCAACTGCATGCGAAACAAACGAGTTAGCTTCACATCCAAGCTAAACACATGACTTAGCTCCAAATCAATGCGAAGTAGAAGGCTCGGCTTCAAAACCATGCGAAATGAATGATTTAGCTTCACATGCTTGCGATATAAGTGATATAGCTTCAAATGCTGACGAAACAAACGGGTTAGCTACAAATCATTGTGAAACACATGATTTAGCTTCAAATCAATGCGAAGTGGAAGGGTTAGTTTCAAATCCATGCGAATCACATGATTTATCTTCAAATTCAAGCGAAACACATAGTTTAACTTCAAATCAATTCGAAGTAGAAGGCTTAGCTTCAAATCCAAGCGACGCTAATTATTTAGCTTCAAATACTTGCGATATAAGTGACATAGCTTCAAATGCAGGCGAAACAAACGAGTTACCTTCGAATCCATGCGAAACACATGATTTAGCTTCAAATCAATGCGATGTATAAGGTTTAGCTTCAAATCCATGCGAATCAAATGGTTTCGCTCCTAATACTTCGGATATACATGATTTAGCTTCAACTGCAGGCGAAAAAAACGAGTTAGCTTCAAATCCATGCGACACAACTGATTTAACATCAAATACTAGTGATATAAGTGATATAGTTTCAAATGCAGACGAAACAAACGAGTTAAGTTCAAATCCATGTGAAACAAATGATTTTGCTTCAAATTCATGCAAAACACATGGATTAGCTTCATTATTCTTGCGAAACAAATGGTTTAGCTTCAGATACTTGTGATAAACGTGAATTAGATTCAACTGCACGCGAAACCAACGAGTTAGCTTCAAATCCATGCAAAACACATGATTAAGCTTCAAATCAATGCTATGTAGAAGGTTAGCTTCAAATCCAAGCGAAACACATGATTTAGCTTCAAATCAATGCGATGTAGAAGGATAAGCTTCAAATCCATGCGAATCAAATGGTTTAGCTGCAAATACTTGTGTTATACATTACTTAGTTTCAACTGCATGCGAAACAAACGAGTTAGCTTCAAATCCAAGCGAAACACATGACTTAGCTTCAAATCAATGCGAAGTAGAAGGCTCAGCTTCAAATCCATGCGAAATGAATGATTTAACTTCAAATACTTGCGATATAGATGAAATAGCTACAAATGCAGGTGAAACAACGAGTTAGCTTCAAATCCACGCGAAACACATGGTTTAGCTTCAAATGCATGCGAAACAAATGATTTAGCTTCAAATCAATGCGATGTAGATGGCTTAGCTTCAAATCCATGCGAAACAAATGGTTTAGCTACAAATACTTGTGATATACATTATTTAGCTACAACTGCATGCGAAACAAACGAGTTAGCTTCAAATCCATGTGAAACACATGATTTAGCTTCAAATCAATGCGATGTATAAGGTTTAGCTTCAAATCCATGCGAATCAAATGGTTTCGCTCCAAATACTTCGGATATACATGATTTAGCTTCAACTGCAGGCGAAACAAACGAGTTAGCTTCAAATCCATGCGACACAACTGATTTAACATCAAATACTAGCGATATAAGTGATATAGTTTCAAATGCAGACGAAACAAACGAGTTAGCTTCAAATCCATGTGAAACAAATGATTTTGCTTCAAATTCATGCAAAACACATGGATTAGCTTCATTATTCTTGCGAAACAAATGGTTTAGCTTCAGATAGTTGTGATAAACGTGAATTAGATACAAATGCATGCGAAACAAACGAGTTAGCTTCAAATCCATGCGATACACTAGATTTAACTTCAAATCAATGCGATGTAGAAGATTTAGCTTCAAATCCATGCGACACAAATCATTTAGCTTCAAATACTTGTCATATAAATGATATACTTCAAATGCAGGCGAAACAAACGAGATAGCTTCTAATCCATGCGATACACTAGATTTAGCATCAAATCAATGCGATGTAGTACTCGTAGCTTTAAATCAATGCGAAACAAATGGTTCATCTTCAAATACTTGTGAAAGTCATGATTTCGCTTCAACTGCATGCGAAACAAACGAGTTAGCTTCAAATCCATGCGAAAAACATGATTTAGCTTCAAATCAATGCGATGTAGAAGGTTTAGCTTCAAATCCAAGCGGAACACATGATTTAGCTTCAAATACTTGCGATATAAGTGATATAGTTTCAAATGCAGACGAAACAAACGAGTTAGCTTCAAATCCGTGCGAAACACATGATTAAGCTTCAAATGCATGCGAAACGAATGGTTTAGCTCCAAATACTTCGGATATACATGATTTATCTTCAACTGCAGGCGAAGCAAACGAGATAGCTTCAAATCCATGCGAAACACATGATTTAGCTTCATATCAATGCGAAGTAGAAGTTTAAGTTCAAATCCACGCGAAAGAAATGGTTTAGCCTCAAATATTTGTGATAAACATGATTTAGCTTCAACAGCAAGCGGAACAAAAGAGTTAGCTTAAAATCCATGCGAAACACATGATTTAGCTTCAAATGAATGGGAAGTATAAGGCTTAGCTTCAAATACATGCGAAACGAAAGATTTAGTTTCAAATACTTGCGAATATGAGGGATACAGCTTCAAATGCATGCGAAACAAACGAGTTAGCTTCAAGTCCACGCCAAACACATCATTTAGATTCAAATCAATGCGATGTAGAAGGATGAACTTCAAATCCATGCGAAAGAAATCATTTAGCTTCAAATACTTGCGATATATGTGATATAGATACAAATGCATGCGAAACAAACGAGTTAGCTTCAAATCCATGCGATACACTAGATTTAACTTCAAATCAATGCGATGTAGAAGATTTAGCTTCAAATCCATGCGACACAAATCATTTAGCTTCAAATACTTGCCATATAAATGATATACTTC
Source organism: Megalopta genalis (assembly GCF_051020955.1). NCBI lineage: Eukaryota > Metazoa > Arthropoda > Insecta > Hymenoptera > Halictidae > Megalopta > Megalopta genalis. The sequence goes on along the minus strand of NW_027476947.1, from coordinate 17,735 downwards.
AAATGCAGGCGAAACAAACGAGATAGCTTCTAATCCATGCGATACACTAGATTTAGCATCAAATCAATGCGATGTAGTACTCGTAGCTTTAAATCAATGCGAAACAAATGGTTCATCTTCAAATACTTGTGAAAGTCATGATTTCGCTTCAACTGCATGCGAAACAAACGAGTTAGCTTCAAATCCATGCGAAAAACATGATTTAGCTTCAAATCAATGCGATGTAGAAGGTTTAGCTTCAAATCCAAGCGGAACACATGATTTAGCTTCAAATACTTGCGATATAAGTGATATAGTTTCAAATGCAGACGAAACAAACGAGTTAGCTTCAAATCCGTGCGAAACACATGATTAAGCTTCAAATGCATGCGAAACGAATGGTTTAGCTCCAAATACTTCGGATATACATGATTTAGCTTCAACTGCAGGCGAAGCAAACGAGATAGCTTCAAATCCATGCGAAACACATGATTTAGCTTCATATCAATGCGAAGTAGAAGTTTAAGTTCAAATCCACGCGAAAGAAATGGTTTAGCCTCAAATATTTGTGATAAACATGATTTAGCTTCAACTGCAAGCGGAACAAACGAGTTAGCTTAAAATCCATGCGAAACACATGATTTAGCTCCAAATGAATGGGAAGTATAAGGCTTAGCTTCAAATACATGCGAAACGAAAGATTTAGTTTCAAATACTTGCGAATATGAGGGATACAGCTTCAAATGCATGCGAAACAAACGAGTTAGCTTCAAATCCATGCGATACAAATGATGTAGCTGCAAATCAATGCGACGTAGAAGGCTTAGCTTCAAATCCAAGCAAAACAAACGATTTAGCATCAGATACTTGCGGTATAAGTGATATAGATACAAATGCAGACGAATCAAACGAGTTTGCTGCAAGAACCATTCGAAACACATGATATAGCTTCAAATCAATGCGAAGTAGAAGGCTTGGCTTCAAATCCATGCGAAACAAATGGATTCGCTTCAAATACTTGCGATATAAATGAAATAGCTTCAAATGCCGGCGACACAAGCGAGGTTAGCGTCAAATCCATGCAAAAAGCATGATTAAGCGTCAAATGCATGCGACACAAATGATTTAGCTTCAAATACCTGCGATATTAATTATATAGCTTCAAATGCAGGCGAAACAAACGAGTTAGCTTCAAATCCATGCGAAACAGATGACTTAGTTTCAAATCAATGCGAAGTAGAAGTTTAGGTTGAAATCCACGCGAAAGAAATGGTTTAGCCTCAAATATTTGTGATAAACATGATTTAGCTTCAACTGCATGCGATATAAGTGATATAGCTTCAAATGCTGACGAAACAAACGGGTTAGCTACAAATCCATGTGAAACACATGATTTAGCTTCAAATCAATGCGAAGTGGAAGGGTTAGTTTCAAATCCATGCGAATCACATGATTTATCTTCAAATTCATGCGAAACACATGGTTGAACTTCAACTCAATTCGAAGTAGAAGGCTTAGCTTCAAATCCAAGCGACGCTAATTATTCAGCTTCAAATATGTGCGATATAAGTGACATAGCTTCAAATGCAGGCGAAACAAACGAGTTAGCTTCGAATCCATGCGAAACACATGATTGAGCTTCAAATCAATGCGAAGTGGAAGGTTTAGTTTCAAGTCTGCGCGAATTAAATGATATAGCTTCAAATACTTGCGATATAAGTTATATAGCTTAAAATGCATGCGAAACAAACGAGTTAGCTTCACATCCGCGCGAAACACATGATTTAGCTTCATATCCAAGGGTAACAAATGATTAAGCTTCAAATCAATGCTATGTAGAAGGTTTAGCTTCAAATCCAAGCGAAACAAATGATTTAGCATCAGATACTTGCGATATAATTGATATAGCTTCAAATGCAGGGGAAACAAACGAGTTAGCTTCAAATCCATGCAAAACACATGATTAAGCTTCAAATCAATTCTATGTAGATGGTTTAGCTTCAAATCCATGTGAAACAAATGATTTAGCTTCAAATACTTGGGATACAAGCGATATAGCTTCAAATGCATACGAATCAAACGAATTAGCATGAAAATCCAAGCGAAACACATAATTTAGATCCAAATCAATGCGATGTAGAAGGTTCAGCTTCAAATACATACGACACATATGATTTAGCTTCAAACACTTCCGATATAAATGATATAGCTTCAAAAGCTGGAGGAACAAACGAGGTAGCTTCAATTCCATGCGAAACAAATGATTTTGCTTCAAATCAATGCTAAGTAGAAGGCTTAGCTTCAAATCCATGCGAAACAAATGATTTAGCTTCAAATCAATGCGAAGTAGATGGCTTAGCTTCAAATCCATTCGAAACAAATGGTTTAGCTACAAATACTTGTGATATACATTATTTATCTACAACTGCATGCGAAACAAACGAGTTAGCTTCAAATCCATGCGAAACACATGATTTAGCTTCAAATCAATACGAAGTAGAAGGCTTAGCTTTAAATTCATGCGAAACGAAAGATTCAGATTCAAATACTTGCGATATAAGTGATATAGCTTCAAATACAGGCGAAACAAACGAGTTAGCTTCAAATCCAAGCGAAACACATGATTTAGCTTCAAATCAATACGAAGTAGAAGGCTTAGCTTTACATTCATGCGAAACGAAAGATTCAGATTCAAATACTTGCGATATAAGTGATATAGCTTCAAATACAGGCGAAACGAAAGAGTTAGCTTCAAATGCATGCGAAACACGTGATTCAGCTGCAAATCAATGCGATGTAGTAGGTTTAGCTTCAAATCCATGCCAAACACATGATTAAGCTTCAAATCAATGTTATGTAGAAGGTTTAGCTTAAAATCCATGCGAAACCAATGATTTTGGTTCAGATACATGCGATATAAGTGATATAGCATCAAATGCAGGAGAGAAAAATGAGTTAGCTTAAAATCCATGCGAAACAAATGATTTAGCTTCAAATCACTGCGATGTAGATGGTTTAGCTTCAAATCCATGGGAAACAAATGATTTTGCTTCAAATCAATGCGAAGTAGATGGCTTAGCTTCAAAATCCATGCGAAACAAATTATTTAGCTACAAATCAATGCGACGTAGAAGGTTTAGCTTCAAATCCATGCGATACACTAGATTTAGCTCCAAATCAATGCTACGTAGAAGGTTCAGCTTCAAATCCATACGACACATATGATTTAGCTTCAAATACTTGCGATATAAGTGATATAGCTTCAAAAGCTGGAGGAACAAACGAGGTATCTTCAATTCCATGCGAAACGAATGATTTAGCTTCAAATCAATGCGAAGTAGTAGGCTTAGCTTCAAATCCATGCGAAACTCGTGATGTAGCTTCCAATTAATGGGAAGTAGAAGGCTTAGCTTCAAATACAAGCGACACAAATGGTTTAGCTTCAAATACTTGTGATATAAGTTATTTAGATTTAACTGCATGCGCAACGAACGAGTTAGATTCAAATCCATGCGATACACAAGATTTAGCTTCAAATGAATGCGATGTAGATGGTTCAGCTTCAAATCCATGCGACACATATGATTAAGCTTCAAATACTTGCGATATAAGTGATATAGCTTCAAAAGCTGGAGGAACAAACGAGGTAGATTCAATTCCATGCGAAACACACGATTTAGCTTCAAATCAATGCGATGCAGGAGGTTTAGCTTCAAATCCAAGCGAAACACATGATTTAGCTTCAAATACTTGCGATATAAGTGATCTAGCTTCAAATACAGGCGAAACGAACAAGTTAGCTTCAAATCCATGCGAAACATATGATTTAGCTGCAAATCAATGCGATGTAGAAGGTTTGGCTTCAAATCCATGCGATACACAGGATTTAGCTTCAAATCAATGCGATGTATTAGGTTCAGCTTCAAATCCATGCGATATAAGTGATATAGCTTCAAAAGCAGGAGGAACAAACGAGGTAGCTTCAATTCCATGCGAAACAAATGATTTAGCTTAAAATCTATGCGAAGTAGAAGGCGTAGCTTCAAATCCATGCGAAAGAAATGGTTTAGCTACAAATACTTGTGATATGCATTATTTAGCTACAACTGCATGCGAAACAAACGAGATAGCTTCAAGTCCATGCGAAACTCATGATTTAGATTCAAACCAATGCAATGTAGAAGTTATAGCTTCAAATCCATGCGAATCAAATGATTTAGCTTCAAATACTTGTGATATACATGATATAGCTTCAAATGCAGACGGAAAAACGAGTTAGCATCAAATCCATGCGAAACACATGATTTAGCTTCAAATCAATACGAAGTAGAAGGTTTAGCTTCAAATCAATAAGAGATAGAAAGTTTAGCTTCAGATCAATAGAATGTAGAAGGTTTAGCTTCAAATCAATGCGAAGTAGAAGGCGTAGCTTCAAATCCATGCGAAAGAAATGGTTTAGCCTCAAATATTTGTGATAAACATGATTTAGCTTCAACTGCAAGCGGAACAAACGAGTTAGCTTAAAATCCATGCGAAACACATGATTTAGCTCCAAATGAATGGGAAGTATAAGGCTTAGCTTCAAATACATGCGAAACGAAAGATTTAGTTTCAAATACTTGCGAATATGAGGGATACAGCTTCAAATGCATGCGAAACAAACGAGTTAGCTTCAAATCCATGCGATACAAATGATGTAGCTGCAAATCAATGCGACGTAGAAGGCTTAGCTTCAAATCCAAGCAAAACAAACGATTTAGCATCAGATACTTGCGGTATAAGTGATATAGATACAAATGCAGACGAATCAAACGAGTTTGCTGCAAGAACCATTCGAAACACATGATATAGCTTCAAATCAATGCGAAGTAGAAGGCTTGGCTTCAAATCCATGCGAAACAAATGGATTCGCTTCAAATACTTGCGATATAAATGAAATAGCTTCAAATGCCGGCGACACAAGCGAGGTTAGCGTCAAATCCATGCAAAAAGCATGATTAAGCGTCAAATGCATGCGACACAAATGATTTAGCTTCAAATACCTGCGATATTAATTATATAGCTTCAAATGCAGGCGAAACAAACGAGTTAGCTTCAAATCCATGCGAAACAGATGACTTAGTTTCAAATCAATGCGAAGTAGAAGTTTAGGTTGAAATCCACGCGAAAGAAATGGTTTAGCCTCAAATATTTGTGATAAACATGATTTAGCTTCAACTGCATGCGATATAAGTGGTATAGCTTCAAATGCTGACGAAACAAACGGGTTAGCTACAAATCCATGTGAAACACATGATTTAGCTTCAAATCAATGCGAAGTGGAAGGGTTAGTTTCAAATCCATGCGAATCACATGATTTATCTTCAAATTCATGCGAAACACATGGTTGAACTTCAACTCAATTCGAAGTAGAAGGCTTAGCTTCAAATCCAAGCGACGCTAATTATTCAGCTTCAAATATGTGCGATATAAGTGACATAGCTTCAAATGCAGGCGAAACAAACGAGTTAGCTTCGAATCCATGCGAAACACATGATTGAGCTTCAAATCAATGCGAAGTGGAAGGTTTAGTTTCAAATCTGCGCGAATTAAATGATATAGCTTCAAATACTTGCGATATAAGTTATATAGCTTAAAATGCATGCGAAACAAACGAGTTAGCTTCACATCCGCGCGAAACACATGATTTAGCTTCATATCCAAGGGTAACAAATGATTAAGCTTCAAATCAATGCTATGTAGAAGGTTTAGCTTCAAATCCAAGCGAAACAAATGATTTAGCATCAGATACTTGCGATATAATTGATATAGCTTCAAATGCAGGGGAAACAAACGAGTTAGCTTCAAATCCATGCAAAACACATGATTAAGCTTCAAATCAATTCTATGTAGATGGTTTAGCTTCAAATCCATGTGAAACAAATGATTTAGCTTCAAATACTTGGGATACAAGCGATATAGCTTCAAATGCATACGAATCAAACGAATTAGCATGAAAATCCAAGCGAAACACATAATTTAGATCCAAATCAATGCGATGTAGAAGGTTCAGCTTCAAATACATACGACACATATGATTTAGCTTCAAACACTTCCGATATAAATGATATAGCTTCAAAAGCTGGAGGAACAAACGAGGTAGCTTCAATTCCATGCGAAACAAATGATTTTGCTTCAAATCAATGCTAAGTAGAAGGCTTAGCTTCAAATCCATGCGAAACAAATGATTTAGCTTCAAATCAATGCGAAGTAGATGGCTTAGCTTCAAATCCATTCGAAACAAATGGTTTAGCTACAAATACTTGTGATATACATTATTTATCTACAACTGCATGCGAAACAAACGAGTTAGCTTCAAATCCATGCGAAACACATGATTTAGCTTCAAATCAATACGAAGTAGAAGGCTTAGCTTTAAATTCATGCGAAACGAAAGATTCAGATTCAAATACTTGCGATATAAGTGATATAGCTTCAAATACAGGCGAAACAAACGAGTTAGCTTCAAATCCAAGCGAAACACATGATTTAGCTTCAAATCAATACGAAGTAGAAGGCTTAGCTTTACATTCATGCGAAACGAAAGATTCAGATTCAAATACTTGCGATATAAGTGATATAGCTTCAAATACAGGCGAAACGAAAGAGTTAGCTTCAAATGCATGCGAAACACGTGATTCAGCTGCAAATCAATGCGATGTAGTAGGTTTAGCTTCAAATCCATGCCAAACACATGATTAAGCTTCAAATCAATGTTATGTAGAAGGTTTAGCTTAAAATCCATGCGAAACCAATGATTTTGGTTCAGATACATGCGATATAAGTGATATAGCATCAAATGCAGGAGAGAAAAATGAGTTAGCTTAAAATCCATGCGAAACAAATGATTTAGCTTCAAATCACTGCGATGTAGATGGTTTAGCTTCAAATCCATGGGAAACAAATGATTTTGCTTCAAATCAATGCGAAGTAGATGGCTTAGCTTCAAAATCCATGCGAAACAAATTATTTAGCTACAAATCAATGCGACGTAGAAGGTTTAGCTTCAAATCCATGCGATACACTAGATTTAGCTCCAAATCAATGCTACGTAGAAGGTTCAGCTTCAAATCCATACGACACATATGATTTAGCTTCAAATACTTGCGATATAAGTGATATAGCTTCAAAAGCTGGAGGAACAAACGAGGTATCTTCAATTCCATGCGAAACGAATGATTTAGCTTCAAATCAATGCGAAGTAGTAGGCTTAGCTTCAAATCCATGCGAAACTCGTGATGTAGCTTCCAATTAATGGGAAGTAGAAGGCTTAGCTTCAAATACAAGCGACACAAATGGTTTAGCTTCAAATACTTGTGATATAAGTTATTTAGATTTAACTGCATGCGCAACGAACGAGTTAGATTCAAATCCATGCGATACACAAGATTTAGCTTCAAATGAATGCGATGTAGATGGTTCAGCTTCAAATCCATGCGACACATATGATTAAGCTTCAAATACTTGCGATATAAGTGATATAGCTTCAAAAGCTGGAGGAACAAACGAGGTAGATTCAATTCCATGCGAAACACACGATTTAGCTTCAAATCAATGCGATGCAGGAGGTTTAGCTTCAAATCCAAGCGAAACACATGATTTAGCTTCAAATACTTGCGATATAAGTGATCTAGCTTCAAATACAGGCGAAACGAACAAGTTAGCTTCAAATCCATGCGAAACATATGATTTAGCTGCAAATCAATGCGATGTAGAAGGTTTGGCTTCAAATCCATGCGATACACAGGATTTAGCTTCAAATCAATGCGATGTATTAGGTTCAGCTTCAAATCCATGCGATATAAGTGATATAGCTTCAAAAGCAGGAGGAACAAACGAGGTAGCTTCAATTCCATGCGAAACAAATGATTTAGCTTAAAATCTATGCGAAGTAGAAGGCGTAGCTTCAAATCCATGCGAAAGAAATGGTTTAGCTACAAATACTTGTGATATGCATTATTTAGCTACAACTGCATGCGAAACAAACGAGTTAGCTTCAAGTCCATGCGAAACTCATGATTTAGATTCAAACCAATGCAATGTAGAAGTTATAGCTTCAAATCCATGCGAATCAAATGATTTAGCTTCAAATACTTGTGATATACATGATATAGCTTCAAATGCAGACGGAAAAACGAGTTAGCATCAAATCCATGCGAAACACATGATTTAGCTTCAAATCAATACGAAGTAGAAGGTTTAGCTTCAAATCAATAAGAGATAGAAAGTTTAGCTTCAGATCAATAGAATGTAGAAGGTTTAGCTTCAAATCAATGCGAAGTAGAAGGCGTAGCTTCAAATCCATGCGAAAGAAATGGTTTAGCTACAAATACTTGTGATATGCATTATTTAGCTACAACTGCATGCGAAACAAACGAGTTAGCTTCAAGTCCATGCGAAACTCATGATTTAGATTCAAACCAATGCAATGTAGAAGTTATAGCTTCAAATCCATGCGAATCAAATGATTTAGCTTCAAATACTTGTGATATACATGATATAGCTTCAAATGCAGACGGAAAAACGAGTTAGCATCAAATCCATGCGAAACACACGATTTAGCTTCAAATCAATACGAAGTAGAAGGTTTAGCTTCAAATCAATAAGAGATAGAAAGTTTAGCTTCAGATCAATAGAATGTAGAAGGTTTAGCTTCAAATCAATGCGATGTAGAAGGTTTAGCTTCAAATCCATGCGAAACAAATGGTATAGCTACAAATACTTGTGATATACATTATTTAGCTACAACTGCATGCGAAACAAACGAGTTAGCTTCAAATCCATGCGAAACACTCGATTTAGCTTCAAATCAATGCGATGTAGAAGGTTTAGCTTCAAACCAATAAGAGGTAGAAGGTTTAGCTTCAGATCAATAGAATGTAGAAGGTTTAGTTTCAAATCAATGCGATGTAGAATGTTTAGCTTCAAATCCATGCGAAACAAATGGTTGAGCTACAAATACTGTTGATATACATTATTTAGCTACAACTGCATGCGAAACAAACGAGTCAGCTTCAAATCCATGCGAAACACATGATTTAGCTTCAAATCAATGCGATGTAGAAAGTTTTATCTTCAAATCCATGCGATACACAAGATTTAGCTTCAAATCAATGCGATGTAGAAGGTACAGCTTCAACTCCATGCGACACATATGATTTAGCTTCAAATACTTGCGATATAAGTGATATAGCTTCAAAAGCAGAAGGAACAAACGAGGTATCTTCAATTCCATGCGAAACAAATGAATTATCTTCAAATCAATGCGAAGTAGTAGGCTTAGCTTCAAATCCATGCGAAACTCGTGATTTAGCTTCCAATTAATGGGAAGTAGAAGGCTTAGCTTCAAATACAAGCGAAACAAATGGTTTAGCTTCAAATACTTGTGATATACGTTATTTAGATTTAACTGCATGCGCAACGAAAGAGTTAGTTCCAAATCCATGCGATACACAAGATTTAGCTTCAAATCAATGCGATGTAGATGGTTCAGCTTCAAATCCATGCGACACATATGATTAAGCTTCAAATACTTGCGATATAAGTGATACAGCTTCAAAATCTGGAGGAACAAACGAGGTAGCTTCAATTCCATGCGAAACAAATGATTTAGCTTCAAATCAATGCGAAGTAGAAGGCGTAGCTTCAAATCCATGCGAAACAAATTGTTTAGCTACAAATACTTGTGATATACATCATTCAGCTACAACTGCATGCGAAACAAACGAGTTAGCTTCAAATCCATGCGAAACACACGATTTAGCTTCAAATCAATGCGATGTAAAGGTTTAGCTTCAAATCCAAGCGAAACACATGATTTAGCTTCAAATACTTGCGATATAAGTGATCTAGCTTCAAATACAGGCGAAACGAACAAGTTAGCTTCAAATCCATGCGAAACACATGATTTAGCTTCAAATCAGTGCGAAGTAGAATGCTTATCTTCAAATCCATGCGAATCAAATGTTTCAGCTTCAAATCCATGCAAAACACGTGATTTAGCTTCTAATCAATGCAAAGTAGATGGCTTAGCTTCAAATCCATGCGAAACACATGATTTAGCTGCAAATCAATGCGATGTAGAAGGTTTAGCTTCAAATCCATGCGACACATATGATTTAGCTTCAAATACTTGCGATATAAGTGATATAGCTTCATAAGCAGAAGGAACAAACGAGGTATCTTCAATTCCATGCGAAACAAATGAATTATCTTCAAATCAATGCGAAGTAGTAGGCTTAGCTTCAAATCCATGCGAAACTCGTGATTTAGCTTCCAATTAATGGGAAGTAGAAGGCTTAGCTTCAAATACAAGCGAAACAAATGGTTTAGCTTCAAATACTTGTGATATACGTTATTTAGATTTAACTGCATGCGCAACGAAAGAGTTAGTTCCAAATCCATGCGATACACAAGATTTAGCTTCAAATCAATGCGATGTAGATGGTTCAGCTTCAAATCCATGCGACACATATGATTAAGCTTCAAATACTTGCGATATAAGTGATACAGCTTCAAAATCTGGAGGAGCAAACGAGGTAGCTTCAATTCCATGCGAAACAAATGATTTAGCTTCAAATCAATGCGAAGTAGAAGGCGTAGCTCCAAATCCATGCGAATCAAATGGTTTCGCTCCTAATACTTCGGATATACATGATTTAGCTTCAACTGCAGGCGAAACAAACGAGTTAGCTTCAAATCCATGCGACACAACTGATTTAACATCAAATACTAGTGATATAAGTGATATAGTTTCAAATGCAGACGAAACAAACGAGTTAGCTTCAAATCCATGTGAAACAAATGATTTTGCTTCAAATTCATGCAAAACACATGGATTAGCTTCATTATTCTTGCGAAACAAATGGTTTAGCTTCAGATACTTGTGATAAACGTGAATTAGATTCAACTGCACGCGAAACCAACGAGTTAGCTTCAAATCCATGCAAAACACATGATTAAGCTTCAAATCAATGCTATGTAGAAGGTTAGCTTCAAATCCAAGCGAAACACATGATTTAGCTTCAAATCAATGCGATGTAGAAGGATAAGCTTCAAATCCATGCGAATCAAATGGTTTAGCTGCAAATACTTCGGATATACGTGATTTAGCTTCAACTGCAGGCGAAACAAACGAGTTAGCTTCAAATCCATGCGACACAACTGATTTAACATCAAATACTAGCGATATAAGTGATATAGTTTCAAATGCAGACGAAACAAACGAGTTAGCTTCAAATCCATGTGAAACAAATGATTTTGCTTCAAATTCATGCAAAACACATGGATTAGCTTCATTATTCTTGCGAAACAAATGGTTTAGCTTCAGATACTTGTGATAAACGTGAATTAGATTCAACTGCACGCGAAACCAACGAGTTAGCTTCAAATCCATGCCACACACATGATTAAGCTTCAAATCAATGCTATGTAGAAGGTTAGCTTCAAATCCAAGCGAAACACATGATTTAGCGTCAAATCAATGCGATGTAGAAGGATAAGCTTCAAATCCATGCGAATCAAATGGTTTAGCTGCAAATACTTGTGATATACATTACTTAGTTTCAACTGTATGCGGAACAACCGAGTTAGCTTCAAATGCATGCGAAACACATGATTTAGCTTCAAATCAGTGCGAAGTAGATGGCTTAGCTTCAAATCCATGCGATACTAATGATTTAGCTTCAAATACTTGCGAATATAAGGGATACAGCTTCAAATGCATGCGAAACCAACGAGTTAGCTTCAAGTCCACGCCAAACACATCATTTAGATTCAAATCAATGCGATGTAGAAGGATGAACTTCAAATCCATGCGAAAGAAATCATTTAGCTTCAAATACTTGCGATATATGTGATATAGATACAAATGCATGCGAAACAAACGAGTTAGCTTCAAATCCATGCGATACACTAGATTTAACTTCAAATCAATGCGATGTAGAAGATTTAGCTTCAAATCCATGCGACACAAATCATTTAGCTTCAAATACTTGCCATATAAATGATATACTTCAAATGCAGGCGAAACAAACGAGATAGCTTCTAATCCATGCGATACACTAGATTTAGCATCAAATCAATGCGATGTAGTACTCGTAGCTTTAAATCAATGCGAAACAAATGGTTCATCTTCAAATACTTGTGAAAGTCATGATTTCGCTTCAACTGCATGCGAAACAAACGAGTTAGCTTCAAATCCATGCGAAAAACATGATTTAGCTTCAAATCAATGCGATGTAGAAGGTTTAGCTTCAAATCCAAGCGGAACACATGATTTAGCTTCAAATACTTGCGATATAAGTGATATAGTTTCAAATGCAGACGAAACAAACGAGTTAGCTTCAAATCCGTGCGAAACACATGATTAAGCTTCAAATGCATGCGAAACGAATGGTTTAGCTCCAAATACTTCGGATATACATGATTTAGCTTCAACTGCAGGCGAAGCAAACGAGATAGCTTCAAATCCATGCGAAACAGATGACTTAGTTTCAAATCAATGCGAAGTAGAAGTTTAGGTTGAAATCCACGCGAAAGAAATGGTTTAGCCTCAAATATTTGTGATAAACATGATTTAGCTTCAACTGCATGCGATATAAGTGATATAGCTTCAAATGCTGACGAAACAAACGGGTTAGCTACAAATCCATGTGAAACACATGATTTAGCTTCAAATCAATGCGAAGTGGAAGGGTTAGTTTCAAATCCATGCGAATCACATGATTTATCTTCAAATTCATGCGAAACACATGGTTGAACTTCAAATCAATTCGAAGTAGAAGGCTTAGCTTCAAATCCAAGCGACGCTAATTATTCAGCTTCAAATATGTGCGATATAAGTGACATAGCTTCAAATGCAGGCGAAACAAACGAGTTAGCTTCGAATCCATGCGAAACACATGATTGAGCTTCAAATCAATGCGAAGTGGAAGGTTTAGTTTCAAATCTGCGCGAATTAAATGATATAGCTTCAAATACTTGCGATATAAGTTATATAGCTTAAAATGCATGCGAAACAAACGAGTTAGCTTCACATCCGCGCGAAACACATGATTTAGCTTCATATCCAAGGGTAACACATGATTAAGCTTCAAATCAATGCTATGTAGAAGGTTTAGCTTCAAATCCAAGCGAAACAAATGATTTAGCATCAGATACTTGCGATATAATTGATATAGCTTCAAATGCAGGGGAAACAAACGAGTTAGCTTCAAATCCATGCAAAACACGTGATTAAGCTTCAAATCAATTCTATGTAGATGGTTTAGCTTCGAATCCATGTGAAACAAATGATTTAGCTTCAAATACTTGGGATACAAGCGATATAGCTTCAAATGCATACGAATCAAACGAATTAGCATGAAAATCCAAGCGAAACACATAATTTAGATCCAAATCAATGCGATGTAGAAGGTTCAGCTTCAAATACATACGACACATATGATTTAGCTTCAAACACTTCCGATATAAATGATATAGCTTCAAAAGCTGGAGGAACAAACGAGGTAGCTTCAATTCCATGCGAAACAAATGATTTTGCTTCAAATCAATGCTAAGTAGAAGGCTTAGCTTCAAATCCTAGCGAAACACATGATTTAGATTCAAATACTTGCGATATACGTTATTTATATTTAACTGCATGCGCACCGAACTAGTTAGCTTAAAATCTATGCCAAACAAATGATTTAGCTTCAAATCAATGCGAAGTAGATGGCTTAGCTTCAAAATCCATGCGAAACAAATTATTTAGCTACAAATCAATGCGACGTAGAAGGTTTAGCTTCAAATCCATGCGATACACAAGATTTAACTCCAAATCAATGCTACGTAGAAGGTTCAGCTTCAAATCCATACGACACATATGATTTAGCCCCAAATACTTGCGATATAAGTGATATAGCTTCAAAAGCTGGAGGAACAAACGAGGTATCTTCAATTCCATGCGAAACGAATGATTTAGCTTCAAATCAATGCGAAGTAGTAGGCTTAGCTTCAAATCCATGCGAAACTCGTGATTTAGCTTCCAATTAATGGGAAGTAGAAGGCTTAGCTTCAAATACAAGCGACACAAATGGTTTAGCTTCAAATACTTGTGATATAAGTTATTTAGATTTAACTGCATGCGCAACGAACGAGTTAGATTCAAATCCATGCGATACACAAGATTTAGCTTCAAATGAATGCGATGTAGATGGTTCAGCTTCAAATCAATGCGACACATATGATTAAGCTTCAAATACTTGCGATATAAGTGATATAGCTTCAAAAGCTGGAGGAACAAACGAGGTAGATTCAATTCCATGCGAAACACACGATTTAGCTTCAAATCAATGCGATGCAGGAGGTTTAGCTTCAAATCCAAGCGAAACACATGATTTAGCTTCAAATACTTGCGATATAAGTGATCTAGCTTCAAATACAGGCGAAACGAACAAGTTAGCTTCAAATCCATGCGAAACATATGATTTAGCTGCAAATCAATGCGATGTAGAAGGTTTGGCTTCAAATCCATGCGATACACAGGATTTAGCTTCAAATCAATGCGATGTATTAGGTTCAGCTTCAAATCCATGCGATATAAGTGATATAGCTTCAAAAGCAGGAGGAACAAACGAGGTAGCTTCAATTCCATGCGAAACAAATGATTTAGCTTAAAATCAATGCGAAGTAGAAGGCGTAGCTTCAAATCCATGCGAAAGAAATGGTTTAGCTACAAATACTTGTGATATGCATTATTTAGCTACAACTGCATGCGAAACAAAAGATTTAGCTTCAAATCAATGCGATGTAGAAGGTTTAGCTTCAAATGCATACGAAACACATGATTTAGCTTCAAATCAATTCAAAGGACAAGGCTTAGGTTTAAATCCATGCGAAACAAATGATTTAGCTTCAAATGAATGCGAAGTAGAAGGCTTAGCCTCAAATCCATGCGATACGAATTATTTAGCTTCAAATACTTGCAAATATAAGGGATACAGCTTCAAATGCATGCGAAAGCAACGAGTTAGCTTCAAGTCCACGCGAAACACATGATTTAGCTTCAAATGAATGCGATGTAGATGGTTCAGCTTCAAATCCATGCGACACATATGATTAAGCTTCAAATACTTGCGATATAAGTGATATAGCTTCAAAAGCTGGAGGAACAAACGAGGTAGATTCAATTCCATGCGAAACACACGATTTAGCTTCAAATCAATGCGATGCAGGAGGTTTAGCTTCAAATCCAAGCGAAACACATGATTTAGCTTCAAATACTTGCGATATAAGTGATCTAGCTTCAAATACAGGCGAAACGAACAAGTTAGCTTCAAATCCATGCGAAACATATGATTTAGCTGCAAATCAATGCGATGTAGAAGGTTTGGCTTCAAATCCATGCGATACACAGGATTTAGCTTCAAATCAATGCGATGTATTAGGTTCAGCTTCAAATCCATGCGATATAAGTGATATAGCTTCAAAAGCAGGAGGAACAAACGAGGTAGCTTCAATTCCATGCGAAACAAATGATTTAGCTTAAAATCTATGCGAAGTAGAAGGCGTAGCTTCAAATCCATGCGAAAGAAATGGTTTAGCTACAAATACTTGTGATATGCATTATTTAGCTACAACTGCATGCGAAACAAACGAGTTAGCTTCAAGTCCATGCGAAACTCATGATTTAGATTCAAACCAATGCAATGTAGAAGTTATAGCTTCAAATCCATGCGAATCAAATGATTTAGCTTCAAATACTTGTGATATACATGATATAGCTTCAAATGCAGACGGAAAAACGAGTTAGCATCAAATCCATGCGAAACACATGATTTAGCTTCAAATCAATACGAAGTAGAAGGTTTAGCTTCAAATCAATAAGAGATAGAAAGTTTAGCTTCAGATCAATAGAATGTAGAAGGTTTAGCTTCAAATCAATGCGAAGTAGAAGGCGTAGCTTCAAATCCATGCGAAAGAAATGGTTTAGCTACAAATACTTGTGATATGCATTATTTAGCTACAACTGCATGCGAAACAAACGAGTTAGCTTCAAGTCCATGCGAAACTCATGATTTAGATTCAAACCAATGCAATGTAGAAGTTATAGCTTCAAATCCATGCGAATCAAATGATTTAGCTTCAAATACTTGTGATATACATGATATAGCTTCAAATGCAGACGGAAAAACGAGTTAGCATCAAATCCATGCGAAACACACGATTTAGCTTCAAATCAATACGAAGTAGAAGGTTTAGCTTCAAATCAATAAGAGATAGAAAGTTTAGCTTCAGATCAATAGAATGTAGAAGGTTTAGCTTCAAATCAATGCGATGTAGAAGGTTTAGCTTCAAATCCATGCGAAACAAATGGTATAGCTACAAATACTTGTGATATACATTATTTAGCTACAACTGCATGCGAAACAAACGAGTTAGCTTCAAATCCATGCGAAACACTCGATTTAGCTTCAAATCAATGCGATGTAGAAGGTTTAGCTTCAAACCAATAAGAGGTAGAAGGTTTAGCTTCAGATCAATAGAATGTAGAAGGTTTAGTTTCAAATCAATGCGATGTAGAATGTTTAGCTTCAAATCCATGCGAAACAAATGGTTGAGCTACAAATACTGTTGATATACATTATTTAGCTACAACTGCATGCGAAACAAACGAGTCAGCTTCAAATCCATGCGAAACACATGATTTAGCTTCAAATCAATGCGATGTAGAAAGTTTTATCTTCAAATCCATGCGATACACAAGATTTAGCTTCAAATCAATGCGATGTAGAAGGTACAGCTTCAACTCCATGCGACACATATGATTTAGCTTCAAATACTTGCGATATAAGTGATATAGCTTCAAAAGCAGAAGGAACAAACGAGGTATCTTCAATTCCATGCGAAACAAATGAATTATCTTCAAATCAATGCGAAGTAGTAGGCTTAGCTTCAAATCCATGCGAAACTCGTGATTTAGCTTCCAATTAATGGGAAGTAGAAGGCTTAGCTTCAAATACAAGCGAAACAAATGGTTTAGCTTCAAATACTTGTGATATACGTTATTTAGATTTAACTGCATGCGCAACGAAAGAGTTAGTTCCAAATCCATGCGATACACAAGATTTAGCTTCAAATCAATGCGATGTAGATGGTTCAGCTTCAAATCCATGCGACACATATGATTAAGCTTCAAATACTTGCGATATAAGTGATACAGCTTCAAAATCTGGAGGAACAAACGAGGTAGCTTCAATTCCATGCGAAACAAATGATTTAGCTTCAAATCAATGCGAAGTAGAAGGCGTAGCTTCAAATCCATGCGAAACAAATTGTTTAGCTACAAATACTTGTGATATACATCATTCAGCTACAACTGCATGCGAAACAAACGAGTTAGCTTCAAATCCATGCGAAACACACGATTTAGCTTCAAATCAATGCGATGTAAAGGTTTAGCTTCAAATCCAAGCGAAACACATGATTTAGCTTCAAATACTTGCGATATAAGTGATCTAGCTTCAAATACAGGCGAAACGAACAAGTTAGCTTCAAATCCATGCGAAACACATGATTTAGCTTCAAATCAGTGCGAAGTAGAATGCTTATCTTCAAATCCATGCGAATCAAATGTTTCAGCTTCAAATCCATGCAAAACACGTGATTTAGCTTCTAATCAATGCAAAGTAGATGGCTTAGCTTCAAATCCATGCGAAACACATGATTTAGCTGCA
>NW_027476946.1:0-116777 GCF_051020955.1 Megalopta genalis | reverse complement strand
GTTCATCTCCAAATGCTTGTGAAAGTCATGATTTCGCTTCAACTGCATGCGAAACAAACGAGTTAGCTTCAAATCAATGCGAAGTAGAAGGTTTAGCTTCAAATCCATGCAAAGCAAATGGTTTAGCTTCAAATACTTGTGATATACGTTATTTAATTTTAACTGCATGCGCAACGAACGAGTTAGCTTCAAATCCACGCAAAACACATGATTTAGATGCAAATCAATGCGATGTAGAAGGTTTAGCTTCAAATCCATGCAAAACAAATGATTTAGCTTCAAACACTTGGGGTATAAGTGATATAGCTTCAAATGCAGACTAATCAAACGAGTTAGCTTAAAAATCCACGCGATACACATGATTTAGCTTCAAATACCTGCGATATAAGTGATATAGATTCAACTGCAGGCGAAACAAACGAGTTAGCTTCAAATCCATGCGAAACACATGATTTAGTTGCAAATCAATGCGATGTAGAAGGTTTAGCTTAAAATCCAAGCGAAACAAATGATTTAGCTTCAAATCAATGCGATGTAGAAGGTTCAGCTTCAAATCCATGCGAAACACATGATTTAGATTCAAATCAATGCGATGTAAAAGGTGTAGCTTCAAATCCATGCGAAACAAATGATTAAGCTTCAAACACTTGGGGTATAAGTGATATAGCTTCAAATGCAGAATAATCAAACGAGTTAGCTTCAAAATCCATGCGAAACACATGATTTAGCTGAAAATCAATGCGATGTAGAAGGTTTAGCTTCAAATCCAAGCGGAACACATGATTTAGCTTCAAATACTTGCGATATAAGTGATAAGGCTTCAAATACAGGCGAAACGAATGAGTTAGCTTCAAATCCATGCTAAACACATGATTTAATTTCATATCAATGCGAAGTAGAAGACTTAGTTTCAAATCTATGCGACACAAATGAATTGGATTCAAATCAGTGCGAAGTAGAAGGCTTAGATTCAAATCCATGCGAAACAAATGATTTAGCTTTTTATCACTTGGGATATAAGTGATATAGCTTCAAATGTAAACCAATCAAACGACTAAGCTTCAAAATCCATGCGATACACATGATTTAGCTTCAAATAATTGCGATATAAGTGATGTAAATTCAACTGCTCGCGAAACAAACGAAATAGCTTCAAATCCATGCGAAACACACGATTTAGCTTCAAATCCATGCGAAACAAATGGTTTGGCTTCAAATACTTGTGATATACATGAATCAGCTTCAACTGCATGAGAAACAAACGAGTTAGCTTCAAATCCGAGCGAAACACATGATTTAGCTTCATATCAATGAGAAGTTGAAGGCTTAGCTTCAAATCCATGCAAAACAAATGATTTAGCTTCAAACACTTGGGGTATAAGTGATATAGCTTCAAATGCAGACTAATCAAACGAGTTAGCTTAAAAATCCAAGCGATACACATGATTTAGCTTCAAATACTTGCGATATAAGTGATATAGATTCAACTGCAGGCGAAACGAACGAGTTAGCTTCAAATCCATGCCAAACACATGATTCAGCTGAAAATCAATGCGATGTAGAAGGTTTAGCTTCAAATCCAAGCCAAACACATGATTTAGCTTCAAATCCATGGGATGTACAAGGTTTAGCTTCAAATCCATGCGAAACACATTATTTAGCTGCAAATTAGTGCGAAGTAGAAGGCTCTTGTTCAAATCATTGCGATTCAAATGGTTTATCTTCAAATACTTGTGAAAGACATGATTTATCTTCAACTGCATGCGAAACAAACGAGTTAGCTTCAAATCCATGCGAAACACATGATTTAGCTTCAAATCAATGCGATGTAGAACGTGTAGCTTCAAATCCATGCGAAACACGTGATTTAGCTTCCAATTAATGAGAAGTAGAAGGCTTAGCTTCAAATCCATGCGAAACAAATGGTTTAGCTTCAAATACTTGTGGTATACGTTATTTAGATTTAACTGCATGCGCAACGAACTAGTAAGCTTCAAATCCATGCGAAACACATGATTTAGATGCAAATCAATGCGATGTAGAAGGTTGAGCTTCAAATCCATGCGAAACAAATGATTAAGCTTCAAATACTTGGGGTATAAGTGATATAGCTTCAAATGCAGAATAATCAAACGAGTTAGCTTCAAAATCCACGCGATACACATGATTTAGCTTCAAATACTTGCGATATAAGTGATGTAGATTCAACTGCAAGCGAAACGAACGAGTTAGCTTCAAATCCATGCGAAACACATGATTTAGCTGCAAATCAATGCGATGTAGAAGGTTTAGCTTCATATCCATGCGATACACTAGATTTAGCTTCAAATCAATGCGATGTAGAAGGTTTACATTCAAATCCATGCGAAACAAATGATTTAGCTTGAAACACTTGGGATATAAGCGATATAGCTTCAAATGCAGACGAATCAAACGAGTTAGCTTGAAAATCCATGCGATACACATGATTTAGCTTCAATTAAATGCGAAGTAGAATGATTAGCTTCAAATCCATGCGAATAAAATGATTTAGGTTTAGATATTTGCGACATAAGTGATATAGCGTCAACTGCAGGGGAAACAAACGAGTTAGCTTCAAATCGATGCAAAACACATGATTCAGCTTCAAATCAATGCTATGTAGAAGGTTTAGCATCAAATCCATGCGGAACAAACGATTTAGCTTCAGATACTTGCGATGTAAGTGATATAGTTTCAAATGCAGGCGAAACAAACGATATAGATACAAATCCATGCGAAACAAATGATTTAGCTGCAAATCAGTGCGATGTTGAAGGTTTAGCTTCAAATCCATGGGTAACGCATGATTTACCTTCAAATCAATTCGAAGTACACGGCATAGCTTCAAGTCCATGCGAAACAAATGGTTTAGCTTCAAATACTTGTGGTATAAGTGACAGTGATTCAAATGCAGACTAATCACACGAGTGAGCTTCAAAATCCACGCGATACACATGATTTAGCTTCAAATACTTGCGATATAAGTGATGTAGATTCAACTGCAGGCGAAACGAACGAGTTAGCTTCAAATCAATGCGAAACACATGATTTAGCTGCAAATCAATGCGATGTAGGAGGTTTAGCTTCAAAACCATGCGATACACTATATTTAGCATCAAATCAATACGATGTAGAAGGTTCAGCTTCAAATCCATACGACACATTTGATTTAGCTTCAAATACTTCCGATATAAGTGATATAGCTTCAAATGCATACGAAACAAACGAGTTAGCTTCAAATCCAAGCGAAATACTTAATTCAGCTTCAAATCAATGCGATGTAGAAGGTTTAGCTTCAAATCCATGCGAAACAAATGATTAGGCTTCAAATCAATCGAAGTACAGGGCTTAGATTCAAATCCATGCGAAACAAATGGTTTAGCTAGAAATACTTCTGATATACGTTATTTAGATTTAACAGCATGCGCAACGAACGAGTTAGCTTCAAATCCATGCGAAACACATGATTTAGCTGCAAATCAATGCGATGTAGAAGGCATAGCTTCAAATGCATGCGAAACAAATGATTTAGCAGCAAATCAGTGTGATGTAGAAGGTTTAGCTTCAAATCCACGCGAAGCCAATGATTTTGCTTCAGATACTTGCGATATAAGTGACATAGCTTCAAATGCAGGAGAGTCAAATGAGTTAGCTTCAAATCCATGCGAAACACATGATTTAGCTTCAATTCAATGCAAAGTAGAAGGCTTAGCTTCAAATCCATGCGAAACAAATGATTTAGCTGCAAATCAATGCGATGTAGAAGGTTTAGCTTCAAATCCATGGGCAACGCATGATTTACCTTCAAATCAATTCGAAGTACACGGCTTAGCTTCAAATCCATGCGAAAAAATGATTTAGCTTCAAAAACTTGGGGTATATGTTATAGAGATTCAAATGCAGACTAATCACACGAGTGAGCTTCAAAATCCACGCCATACACATGATTTAGCTTCAAATACTTGCGATATAAGTGATGTGGATTCAACTGCAGGCGAAACGAACGAGTTAGCTTCAAATCCATGCCAAACACATGATTCAGCTGAAAATCAATGCGATGTAGAAGGTTTAGCTTCAAATCCAAGCCAAACACATGATTTAGCTTCAAATCCATGGGATGTACAAGGTTTAGCTTCAAATCCATGCGACACACATTATTTAGCTGCAAATTAGTGCGAAGTAGAAGGCTCTTGTTCAAATCATTGCGATTCAAATGGTTTATCTTCAAATACTTGTGAAAGACATGATTTATCTTCAACTGCATGCGAAACAAACGAGTTAGCTTCAAATCCATGCGAAACACATGATTTAGCTTCAAATCAATGCGATGTAGAACGTGTAGCTTCAAATCCATGCGAAACACGTGATTTAGCTTCCAATTAATGAGAAGTAGAAGGCTTAGCTTCAAATCCATGCGAAACAAATGGTTTAGCTTCAAATACTTGTGGTATACGTTATTTAGATTTAACTGCATGCGCAACGAACTAGTAAGCTTCAAATCCATGCGAAACACATGATTTAGATGCAAATCAATGCGATGTAGAAGGTTGAGCTTCAAATCCATGCGAAACAAATGATTAAGCTTCAAATACTTGGGGTATAAGTGATATAGCTTCAAATGCAGAATAATCAAACGAGTTAGCTTCAAAATCCACGCGATACACATGATTTAGCTTCAAATACTTGCGATATAAGTGATGTAGATTCAACTGCAAGCGAAACGAACGAGTTAGCTTCAAATCCATGCGAAACACATGATTTAGCTGCAAATCAATGCGATGTAGAAGGTTTAGCTTCATATCCATGCGATACACTAGATTTAGCTTCAAATAAATACGATGTAGAAGGTTTAGCTTCAAATCCGTGCGAAACAGATGATTAGGCATCAAATCAAATCGAAGTACAGGGCTTAGATTCAAATCCATGCGAAACAAATGGTTTAGCTACAAATACTTGTGATATACGTATTTAGATTTAACAGCATGCGCAACGAACGAGTTAGCTTCAAATCCATGCGAAACAAATGATTTAGCAGCAAATCAGTGTGATGTAGAAGCTTTAGCTTCAAATCCATGCGAAACCAATCGTTTTGCTTCAGATACTTGCGATATAAGTGATATAGCTTCAAATGCAGGAGAGTCAAATGAGTTAGCTTCAAATCCATGCGAAACACATGATTTAGCTTCAAATCAATGCGATGTAGAAGGTTTACATTCAAATCCATGCGAAACAAATGATTTAGCTTGAAACACTTGGGATATAAGCGATATAGCTTCAAATGCAGACGAATCAAACGAGTTAGCTTGAAAATCCATGCGATACACATGATTTAGCTTCAATTAAATGCGAAGTAGAATGATTAGCTTCAAATCCATGCGAATAAAATGATTTAGGTTTAGATATTTGCGACATAAGTGATATAGCGTCAACTGCAGGGGAAACAAACGAGTTAGCTTCAAATCGATGCAAAACACATGACTCAGCTTCAAATCAATGCTATGGAGAAGGTTTAGCATCAAATCCATGCGGAACAAACGATTTAGCTTCAGATACTTGCGATGTAAGTGATATAGTTTCAAATGCAGGCGAAACAAACGATATAGATACAAATCCATGCGAAACAAATGATTTAGCTGCAAATCAGTGCGATGTTGAAGGTTTAGCTTCAAATCCATGGGTAACGCATGATTTACCTTCAAATCAATTCGAAGTACACGGCATAGCTTCAAATCCATGCGATACACATGATTTAGCTTCAAATACTTGCGATATAAGTGATGTAGATTCAACTGCAGGCGAAACGAACGAGTTAGCTTCAAATCCATGCGAAACACATGATTTAGCTGCAAATCAATGCGATGTAGGAGGTTTAGCTTCAAAACCATGCGATACACTAGATTTAGCATCAAATCAATACGATGTAGAAGGTTCAGCTCCAAATCCATACGACACATTTGATTTAGCTTCAAATACTTCCGATATAAGTGATATAGCTTCAAATGCATACGAAACAAACGAGTTAGCTTCAAATCCAAGCGAAATACTTAATTCAGCTTCAAATCAATGCGATGTAGAAGGTTTAGCTTCAAATCCATGCGAAACAAATGATTAGGCTTCAAATCAAATCGAAGTACAGGGATTAGATTCAAATCCATGCGAAACAAATGGTTTAGCTAGAAATACTTCTGATATACGTTATTTAGATTTAACAGCATGCGCAACGAACGAGTTAGCTTCAAATCCATGCGAAACACATGATTTAGCTGCAAATCAATGCGATGTAGAAGGCATAGCTTCAAATGCATGCGAGACAAATGATTTAGCAGAAAATCAGTGTGATGTAGAAGGTTTAGCTTCAAATCCACGCGAAGCCAATGATTTTGCTTCAGATACTTGCGATATAAGTGATATAGCTTCAAATGCAGGAGGGTCAAATGAGTTAGCTTCAAATCCATGCGAAACACATGATTTAGCTTCAAATCAATGCGATGTAGATGGTTTACATTCAAATCAATGCGAAACAAATGATTTAGCTTGAAACACTTGGGATATAAGCGATATAGCTTCAAATGCAGATGAATCAAACGAGTTAGCTTGAAAATCCATGCGATACACATGATTTAGCTTCAATTCGATGCGAGGTAGAATGATTTGCTTCAAATCCATGCGGATGAAATGATTTAGGTTAGATACTTGCGACATAAGTGATATAGCTTCAACTGCAGGGGAAACGAACGAGTTAGCTTCAAATCGATGCAAAACACATGATTCAGATTCAAATCAATGCTATGTAGAAAGTTTAGCATCAAATACATGCGGAACAAACGATTTAGCTTCAGATACTTGCGATGTAAGTGATATAGTTTCAAATGCAGGCGAAACGAACGAGTTAGCTTAAATCCATGCGGAACACATGATTCAGCTGCAAATCAATGCGATGTAGAAGGTTTAGCTTCAAATCCACGCGAAGCCAATGATTTTGCTTCAGATACTTGCGTTATAAGTAATATAGCTTCAAATGCAGGAGAGTCAAATGAGTTAGCTTCAAATCCATGCGAAACACATGATTTAGCTTCAAATCAATGCGATGTAGAAGGTTTAGCTTCAAATCCTTGCGAAACAAATGATTTAGCTTCAAATCAAATCGAAGTACAGGGCTTAGCTTCAAATCCATGCGAAACAAATGGTTTAGCTTCAAATACTTGTGATACACGTTATTTAGATTTAACTGCATGCGCAACGAACTAGTTAGCTTCAAATCCATGCGAAACACATGATTTAGCTGCAAATCAATGCGATGTAGAAGGTTTAGCTTCAAATCAATGCGAAACAAATGATTTAGCATCAAACACTTGGGGTATATGTGATAGAGATTCCAATGTAGACTAATCACACGAGTGAGCTTCAAAATCCACGCCATGCACATGATTTAGCTTCAAATACTTGCGATATAAGTGATGTGGATTCAACTGCAGGCGAAACGAACGAGTTAGCTTCAAATCCATGCCAAACACATGATTCAGCTGAAAATCAATGCGATGTAGAAGGTTTAGCTTCAAATCCAAGCCAAACACATGATTTAGCTTCAAATCCATGGGATGTACAAGGTTTAGCTTCAAATCCATGCGAAACACATTATTTAGCTGCAAATTAGTGCGAAGTAGAAGGCTCTTGTTCAAATCATTCCGATTCAAATTGTTTATCTTCAAATACTTGTGAAAGACACGATTTAGCTTCAACTGCATGCGAAACAAACGAGTTAGCTTCAAATCCATGCGAAACACATGATTTAGATTCAAATCAATGCGATGTAGAAGGTTCAGCTTCAAATCCATGCGACACATATGATTTAGCTTCAAATACCAGCGATATTAGTGATATAACTTCAAAAGCTGGAGGAACAAACGAGGTAGCTTCAATTCCATGCGAAACAAATGATTTGGCTTCAAATCAAATCGAAGTACAGGGATTAGATTCAAATCCATGCGAAACAAATGGTTTAGCTAGAAATACTTCTGATATACGTTATTTAGATTTAACAGCATGCGCAACGAACGAGTTAGCTTCAAATCCATGCGAAACACATGATTTAGCTGCAAATCAATGCGATGTAGAAGGCATAGCTTCAAATGCATGCGAGACAAATGATTTAGCAGCAAATCAGTGTGATGTAGAAGGTTTAGCTTCAAATCCACGCGAAGCCAATGATTTTGTTTCAGATACTTGCGATATAAGTGATATAGCTTCAAATGCAGGAGAGTCAAATGAGTTAGCTTCAAATCCATGCGAAACACATGATTTAGCTTCAAATCAATGCGATGTAGAAGGTTTACATTCAAATCAATGCGAAACAAATGATTTAGCTTGAAACACTTGGGATATAAGCGATATAGCTTCAAATGCAGACGAATCAAACGAGTTAGCTTGAAAATCCATGCGATACACATGATTTAGCTTCAATTCGATGCGAGGTAGAATGATTTGCTTCAAATCCATGCGAATGAAATGATTTAGGTTAGATACTTGCGACATAAGTGATATAGCTTCAACTGCAGGGGAAACGAACGAGTTAGCTTCAAATCGATGCAAAACACATGATTCGGATTCAAATCAATGCTATGTAGAAAGTTTAGCATCAAATACATGCGGAACAAACAAATTAGCTTCAGATACTTGCGATGTAAGTGATATAGTTTCAAATGCAGGCGAAACGAACGAGTTAGCTTAAATCCATGCGGAACACATGATTCAGCTGCAAATCAATGCGATGTAGAAGGTTTAGCTTCAAATCCACGCGAAGCCAATGATTTTGCTTCAGATACTTGCGTTATAAGTGATATAGCTTCAAATGCAGGAGAGTCAAATGAGTTAGCTTCAAATCCATGCGAAACACATGATTTAGCTTCAAATCAATGCGATGTAGAAGGTTTAGCTTCAAATCCTTGCGAAACAAATGATTTAGCTTCAAATCAAATCGAAGTACAGGGCTTAGCTTCAAATCCATGCGAAACAAATGGTTTAGCTTCAAATACTTGTGATACACGTTATTTAGATTTAACTGCATGCGCAACGAACTAGTTAGCTTCAAATCCATGCGAAACACATGATTTAGCTGCAAATCAATGCGATGTAGAAGGTTTAGCTTCAAATCAATGCGAAACAAATGATTTAGCATCAAACACTTGGGGTATATGTGATAGAGATTCCAATGTAGACTAATCACACGAGTGAGCTTCAAAATCCACGCCATGCACATGATTTAGCTTCAAATACTTGCGATATAAGTGATGTGGATTCAACTGCAGGCGAAACGAACGAGTTAGCATCAAATCCATGCCAAACACATGATTCAGCTGAAAATCAATGCGATGTAGAAGGTTTAGCTTCAAATCCAAGCCAAACACATGATTTAGCTTCAAATCCATGGGATGTACAAGGTTTAGCTTCAAATCCATGCGAAACACATTATTTAGCTGCAAATTAGTGCGAAGTAGAAGGCTCTTGTTCAAATCATTCCGATTCAAATTGTTTATCTTCAAATACTTGTGAAAGACACGATTTAGCTTCAACTGCATGCGAAACAAACGAGTTAGCTTCAAATCCATGCGAAACACATGATTTAGATTCAAATCAATGCGATGTAAAAGGTTTAGCTTCAAATCCATGCGAAACAAATGATTAAGCTTCAAACACTTGGGGTATAAGTGATATAGCTTCAAATGCAGAATAATCAAACGAGTTAGCTTCAAAATCCATGCGAAACACATGATTTAGCTGAAAATCAATGCGATGTAGAAGGTTTAGCTTCAAATCCAAGCGGAACACATGATTTAGCTTCAAATACTTGCGATATACGTATTTAGATTTAACAGCATGCGCAACGAACGAGTTAGCTTCAAATCCATGCGAAACAAATGATTTAGCAGCAAATCAGTGTGATGTAGAAGCTTTAGCTTCAAATCCATGCGAAACCAATCGTTTTGCTTCAGATACTTGCGATATAAGTGATATAGCTTCAAATGCAGGAGAGTCAAATGAGTTAGCTTCAAATCCATGCGAAACACATGATTTAGCTTCAAATCAATGCGATGTAGAAGGTTTACATTCAAATCCATGCGAAACAAATGATTTAGCTTGAAACACTTGGGATATAAGCGATATAGCTTCAAATGCAGACGAATCAAACGAGTTAGCTTGAAAATCCATGCGATACACATGATTTAGCTTCAATTAAATGCGAAGTAGAATGATTAGCTTCAAATCCATGCGAATAAAATGATTTAGGTTTAGATATTTGCGACATAAGTGATATAGCGTCAACTGCAGGGGAAACAAACGAGTTAGCTTCAAATCGATGCAAAACACATGACTCAGCTTCAAATCAATGCTATGGAGAAGGTTTAGCATCAAATCCATGCGGAACAAACGATTTAGCTTCAGATACTTGCGATGTAAGTGATATAGTTTCAAATGCAGGCGAAACAAACGATATAGATACAAATCCATGCGAAACAAATGATTTAGCTGCAAATCAGTGCGATGTTGAAGGTTTAGCTTCAAATCCATGGGTAACGCATGATTTACCTTCAAATCAATTCGAAGTACACGGCATAGCTTCAAATCCATGCGATACACATGATTTAGCTTCAAATACTTGCGATATAAGTGATGTAGATTCAACTGCAGGCGAAACGAACGAGTTAGCTTCAAATCCATGCGAAACACATGATTTAGCTGCAAATCAATGCGATGTAGGAGGTTTAGCTTCAAAACCATGCGATACACTAGATTTAGCATCAAATCAATACGATGTAGAAGGTTCAGCTCCAAATCCATACGACACATTTGATTTAGCTTCAAATACTTCCGATATAAGTGATATAGCTTCAAATGCATACGAAACAAACGAGTTAGCTTCAAATCCAAGCGAAATACTTAATTCAGCTTCAAATCAATGCGATGTAGAAGGTTTAGCTTCAAATCCATGCGAAACAAATGATTAGGCTTCAAATCAAATCGAAGTACAGGGATTAGATTCAAATCCATGCGAAACAAATGGTTTAGCTAGAAATACTTCTGATATACGTTATTTAGATTTAACAGCATGCGCAACGAACGAGTTAGCTTCAAATCCATGCGAAACACATGATTTAGCTGCAAATCAATGCGATGTAGAAGGCATAGCTTCAAATGCATGCGAGACAAATGATTTAGCAGAAAATCAGTGTGATGTAGAAGGTTTAGCTTCAAATCCACGCGAAGCCAATGATTTTGCTTCAGATACTTGCGATATAAGTGATATAGCTTCAAATGCAGGAGGGTCAAATGAGTTAGCTTCAAATCCATGCGAAACACATGATTTAGCTTCAAATCAATGCGATGTAGATGGTTTACATTCAAATCAATGCGAAACAAATGATTTAGCTTGAAACACTTGGGATATAAGCGATATAGCTTCAAATGCAGATGAATCAAACGAGTTAGCTTGAAAATCCATGCGATACACATGATTTAGCTTCAATTCGATGCGAGGTAGAATGATTTGCTTCAAATCCATGCGGATGAAATGATTTAGGTTAGATACTTGCGACATAAGTGATATAGCTTCAACTGCAGGGGAAACGAACGAGTTAGCTTCAAATCGATGCAAAACACATGATTCAGATTCAAATCAATGCTATGTAGAAAGTTTAGCATCAAATACATGCGGAACAAACGATTTAGCTTCAGATACTTGCGATGTAAGTGATATAGTTTCAAATGCAGGCGAAACGAACGAGTTAGCTTAAATCCATGCGGAACACATGATTCAGCTGCAAATCAATGCGATGTAGAAGGTTTAGCTTCAAATCCACGCGAAGCCAATGATTTTGCTTCAGATACTTGCGTTATAAGTAATATAGCTTCAAATGCAGGAGAGTCAAATGAGTTAGCTTCAAATCCATGCGAAACACATGATTTAGCTTCAAATCAATGCGATGTAGAAGGTTTAGCTTCAAATCCTTGCGAAACAAATGATTTAGCTTCAAATCAAATCGAAGTACAGGGCTTAGCTTCAAATCCATGCGAAACAAATGGTTTAGCTTCAAATACTTGTGATACACGTTATTTAGATTTAACTGCATGCGCAACGAACTAGTTAGCTTCAAATCCATGCGAAACACATGATTTAGCTGCAAATCAATGCGATGTAGAAGGTTTAGCTTCAAATCAATGCGAAACAAATGATTTAGCATCAAACACTTGGGGTATATGTGATAGAGATTCCAATGTAGACTAATCACACGAGTGAGCTTCAAAATCCACGCCATGCACATGATTTAGCTTCAAATACTTGCGATATAAGTGATGTGGATTCAACTGCAGGCGAAACGAACGAGTTAGCTTCAAATCCATGCCAAACACATGATTCAGCTGAAAATCAATGCGATGTAGAAGGTTTAGCTTCAAATCCAAGCCAAACACATGATTTAGCTTCAAATCCATGGGATGTACAAGGTTTAGCTTCAAATCCATGCGAAACACATTATTTAGCTGCAAATTAGTGCGAAGTAGAAGGCTCTTGTTCAAATCATTCCGATTCAAATTGTTTATCTTCAAATACTTGTGAAAGACACGATTTAGCTTCAACTGCATGCGAAACAAACGAGTTAGCTTCAAATCCATGCGAAACACATGATTTAGATTCAAATCAATGCGATGTAGAAGGTTCAGCTTCAAATCCATGCGACACATATGATTTAGCTTCAAATACCAGCGATATTAGTGATATAACTTCAAAAGCTGGAGGAACAAACGAGGTAGCTTCAATTCCATGCGAAACAAATGATTAGGCTTCAAATCAAATCGAAGTACAGGGATTAGATTCAAATCCATGCGAAACAAATGGTTTAGCTAGAAATACTTCTGATATACGTTATTTAGATTTAACAGCATGCGCAACGAACGAGTTAGCTTCAAATCCATGCGAAACACATGATTTAGCTGCAAATCAATGCGATGTAGAAGGCATAGCTTCAAATGCATGCGAGACAAATGATTTAGCAGCAAATCAGTGTGATGTAGAAGGTTTAGCTTCAAATCCACGCGAAGCCAATGATTTTGTTTCAGATACTTGCGATATAAGTGATATAGCTTCAAATGCAGGAGAGTCAAATGAGTTAGCTTCAAATCCATGCGAAACACATGATTTAGCTTCAAATCAATGCGATGTAGAAGGTTTACATTCAAATCAATGCGAAACAAATGATTTAGCTTGAAACACTTGGGATATAAGCGATATAGCTTCAAATGCAGACGAATCAAACGAGTTAGCTTGAAAATCCATGCGATACACATGATTTAGCTTCAATTCGATGCGAGGTAGAATGATTTGCTTCAAATCCATGCGAATGAAATGATTTAGGTTAGATACTTGCGACATAAGTGATATAGCTTCAACTGCAGGGGAAACGAACGAGTTAGCTTCAAATCGATGCAAAACACATGATTCGGATTCAAATCAATGCTATGTAGAAAGTTTAGCATCAAATACATGCGGAACAAACAAATTAGCTTCAGATACTTGCGATGTAAGTGATATAGTTTCAAATGCAGGCGAAACGAACGAGTTAGCTTAAATCCATGCGGAACACATGATTCAGCTGCAAATCAATGCGATGTAGAAGGTTTAGCTTCAAATCCACGCGAAGCCAATGATTTTGCTTCAGATACTTGCGTTATAAGTGATATAGCTTCAAATGCAGGAGAGTCAAATGAGTTAGCTTCAAATCCATGCGAAACACATGATTTAGCTTCAAATCAATGCGATGTAGAAGGTTTAGCTTCAAATCCTTGCGAAACAATTGATTTAGCTTCAAATCAAATCGAAGTACAGGGCTTAGCTTCAAATCCATGCGAAACAAATGGTTTAGCTTCAAATACTTGTGATACACGTTATTTAGATTTAACTGCATGCGCAACGAACTAGTTAGCTTCAAATCCATGCGAAACACATGATTTAGCTGCAAATCAATGCGATGTAGAAGGTTTAGCTTCAAATCAATGCGAAACAAATGATTTAGCATCAAACACTTGGGGTATATGTGATAGAGATTCCAATGTAGACTAATCACACGAGTGAGCTTCAAAATCCACGCCATGCACATGATTTAGCTTCAAATACTTGCGATATAAGTGATGTGGATTCAACTGCAGGCGAAACGAACGAGTTAGCATCAAATCCATGCCAAACACATGATTCAGCTGAAAATCAATGCGATGTAGAAGGTTTAGCTTCAAATCCAAGCCAAACACATGATTTAGCTTCAAATCCATGGGATGTACAAGGTTTAGCTTCAAATCCATGCGAAACACATTATTTAGCTGCAAATTAGTGCGAAGTAGAAGGCTCTTGTTCAAATCATTCCGATTCAAATTGTTTATCTTCAAATACTTGTGAAAGACACGATTTAGCTTCAACTGCATGCGAAACAAACGAGTTAGCTTCAAATCCATGCGAAACACATGATTTAGATTCAAATCAATGCGATGTAAAAGGTTTAGCTTCAAATCCATGCGAAACAAATGATTAAGCTTCAAACACTTGGGGTATAAGTGATATAGCTTCAAATGCAGAATAATCAAACGAGTTAGCTTCAAAATCCATGCGAAACACATGATTTAGCTGAAAATCAATGCGATGTAGAAGGTTTAGCTTCAAATCCAAGCGGAACACATGATTTAGCTTCAAATACTTGCGATATAAGTGATAAGGCTTCAAATACAGGCGAAACGAATGAGTTAGCTTCAAATCCATGCTAAACACATGATTTAATTTCATATCAATGCGAAGTAGAAGACTTAGTTTCAAATCTATGCGACACAAATGAATTGGATTCAAATCAGTGCGAAGTAGAAGGCTTAGATTCAAATCCATGCGAAACAAATGATTTAGCTTTTTTATCACTTGGGATATAAGTGATATAGCTTCAAATGTAAACCAATCAAACGACTAAGCTTCAAAATCCATGCGATACACATGATTTAGCTTCAAATACTTGCGATATAAGTGATGTAAATTCAACTGCTCGCGAAACAAACGAAATAGCTTCAAATCCATGCGAAACACACGATTTAGCTTCAAATCCATGCGAAACAAATGGTTTGGCTTCAAATACTTGTGATATACATGAATCAGCTTCAACTGCATGCGAAACAAACGAGTTAGCTTCAAATCCATGCGAAACACATGATTTAGCTGAAAATCAATGCGATGTAGAAGGTTTAGCTTCAAATCCAAGCGGAACACATGATTTAGCTTCAAATACTTGCGATATAAGTGATAAGGCTTCAAATACAGGCGAAACGATTGAGTTAGCTTCAAATCCATGCGAAACACATGATTCAGTTGCAAATCAATGCGATGTAGAAGGTTTAGCTTCAAATCCATGCCAAACAAATAATTTAGCTTCAAATCCATGGGATGTAGAAGGTTTAGTTTCAAATCCATGCGGAACACATTATTTAGCTGCAAATCAGTGCTAAGTAGAAGGCTCAGGTTCATATCGATGCGATTCAAATGGTTCATCTCCAAATGCTTGTGAAAGTCATGATTTCGCTTCAACTGCATGCGAAACAAACGAGTTAGCTTCAAATCAATGCGAAGTAGAAGGTTTAGCTTCAAATCCATGCAAAGCAAATGGTTTAGCTTCAAATACTTGTGATATACGTTATTTAATTTTAACTGCATGCGCAACGAACGAGTTAGCTTCAAATCCACGCAAAACACATGATTTAGATGCAAATCAATGCGATGTAGAAGGTTTAGCTTCAAATCCATGCAAAACAAATGATTTAGCTTCAAACACTTGGGGTATAAGTGATATAGCTTCAAATGCAGACTAATCAAACGAGTTAGCTTAAAAATCCACGCGATACACATGATTTAGCTTCAAATACCTGCGATATAAGTGATATAGATTCAACTGCAGGCGAAACAAACGAGTTAGCTTCAAATCCATGCGAAACACATGATTTAGTTGCAAATCAATGCGATGTAGAAGGTTTAGCTTAAAATCCAAGCGAAACAAATGATTTAGCTTCAAATCAATGCGATGTAGAAGGTTCAGCTTCAAATCCATGCGAAACACATGATTTAGCTGCAAATCAATGCGATGTAGAAGGTTTAGCTTCAAATCAATGCGAAACAAATGATTTAGCATCAAACACTTGGGGTATATGTGATAGAGATTCCAATGTAGACTAATCACACGAGTGAGCTTCAAAATCCACGCCATGCACATGATTTAGCTTCAAATACTTGCGATATAAGTGATGTGGATTCAACTGCAGGCGAAACGAACGAGTTAGCATCAAATCCATGCCAAACACATGATTCAGCTGAAAATCAATGCGACGTAGAAGGTTTAGCTTCAAATCCAGGCCAAACACATGATTTAGCATCAAATCCATGGGATGTACAAGGTTTAGCTTCAAATCCATGCGAAACACATTATTTAGCTGCAAATTAGTGCGAAGTAGAAGGCTCTTGTTCAAATCATTCCGATTCAAATTGTTTATCTTCAAATACTTGTGAAAGACACGATTTAGCTTCAACTGCATGCGAAACAAACGAGTTAGCTTCAAATCCATGCGAAACACATGATTTAGATTCAAATCAATGCGATGTAAAAGGTGTAGCTTCAAATCCATGCGAAACAAATGATTAAGCTTCAAACACTTGGGGTATAAGTGATATAGCTTCAAATGCAGAATAATCAAACGAGTTAGCTTCAAAATCCATGCGAAACACATGATTTAGCTGAAAATCAATGCGATGTAGAAGGTTTAGCTTCAAATCCAAGCGGAACACATGATTTAGCTTCAAATACTTGCGATATAAGTGATAAGGCTTCAAATACAGGCGAAACGAATGAGTTAGCTTCAAATCCATGCTAAACACATGATTTAATTTCATATCAATGCGAAGTAGAAGACTTAGTTTCAAATCTATGCGACACAAATGAATTGGATTCAAATCAGTGCGAAGTAGAAGGCTTAGATTCAAATCCATGCGAAACAAATGATTTAGCTTTTTTATCACTTGGGATATAAGTGATATAGCTTCAAATGTAAACCAATCAAACGACTAAGCTTCAAAATCCATGCGATACACATGATTTAGCTTCAAATAATTGCGATATAAGTGATGTAAATTCAACTGCTCGCGAAACAAACGAAATAGCTTCAAATCCATGCGAAACACACGATGTGGCTTCAAATCCATGCGAAACAAATGGTTTGGCTTCAAATACTTGTGATATACATGAATCAGCTTCAACTGCATGAGAAACAAACGAGTTAGCTTCAAATCCGAGCGAAACACATGATTTAGCTTCATATCAATGAGAAGTTGAAGGCTTAGCTTCAAATCCATGCAAAACAAATGATTTAGCTTCAAACACTTGGGGTATAAGTGATATAGCTTCAAATGCAGACTAATCAAACGAGTTAGCTTAAAAATCCAAGCGATACACATGATTTAGCTTCAAATACTTGCGATATAAGTGATATAGATTCAACTGCAGGCGAAACGAACGAGTTAGCTTCAAATCCATGCGAAACACATGATTTAGCTGCAAATCAATGCGATGTAGAAGGTTTAGCTTCAAATCCATGCGAAACACATGATTTAGCTGCAAATCAATGCGATGTAGAAGGTTCAGCTTCAAATCCATGCGACACATATGATTTAGCTTCAAATACTAGCGATATTAGTGATATAGCTTCAAAAGCTGGAGGAACAAACGAGGTAGCATCAATACCATGCGAAACAAATGATTTAGCTTCAAATCAATGCGAAGTAGAAGGATTAGCTTCAAATCCATGCGAAACAAATGGTTTAACTACAAATACTTGTGATATACATTATTTAGCTACAACTGCATGCGAAACAAACGAGTTAGCTTCAAATCCATGCGAAACACATGATTCAGTTACAAATCAATGCGATGTAGAAGGTTTTGCTTCAAATCCATGCCAAACATATAATTTAGCTTCAAATCCATGGGATGTAGAAGGTTTAGTTTCAAATCCATGCGGAACACATTATTTAGCTGCAAATCAGTGCTAAGTAGAAGGCTCAGGTTCATATCGATGCGATTCAAATGGTTCATCTCCAAATGCTTGTGAAAGTCATGATTTCGCTTCAACTGCATGCGAAACAAACGAGTTAGCTTCAAATCAATGCGAAGTAGAAGGTTTAGCTTCAAATCCATGCAAAGCAAATGGTTTAGCTTCAAATACTTGTGATATACTTTATTTAATTTTAACTGCATGCGCAACGAACGAGTTAGCTTCAAATCCACGCGAGACACATGATTTAGATGCAAATCAATGCGATGTAGAAGGTTTAGCTTCAAATCCATGCAAAACAAATGATTTAGCTTCAAACACTTGGGGTATAAGTGATATAGCTTCAAATGCAGACTAATCAAACGAGTTAGCTTAAAAATCCACGCGATACACATGATTTAGCTTCAAATACCTGCGATATAAGTGATATAGATTCAACTGCAGGCGAAACAAACGAGTTAGCTTCAAATCCATGCGAAACACATGATTTAGCTGCAAATCAATGCGATGTAGAAGGTTTAGCTTCAAATCCAAGCGAAACAAATGATTTAGTTCAAATCAATGCGATGTAGAAGGTTCAGCTTCAAATCCATGCGACACATATGATTTAGCTTCAAATACCAGCGATATTAGTGATATAACTTCAAAAGCTGGAGGAACAAACGAGGTAGCTTCAATTCCATGCGAAACAAATGATTTAGCTTCAAATCAATGCGAAGTAGAAGGATTAGCTTCAAATCCATGCGAAAATAATGGTTTAGCTACAAATACTTGTGATATACATTATTTAGCTACAACTGCATGCGAAACAAACGAGTTAGCTTCAAGTCCATGTGAAACACACGATTTAGCTTCAAATCAATGCGATGTAGAAGGTTTAGATTCATATCCAAGCGAAACAAATGATTTAGCTTCAAATACTTGCGATATAATTGATATAGCTTCAAATACAGGCGAAACGAACGAGTTAGCTTCAAATCCATGCGAAACACATGACTCAGTTGCAAGTCAATGCGATGTAGAAGGTTTAGCTTCAAATCCATGCCAAACACATGATTTAGCTTCAAATCCATGGGATGTAGATGGTTTAGCATCAAATCCATGCGAAAGACATTATATAGCTGCAAATCAGTGCGAAGTAGAAGGCTCAGGTTCAAATCAATGCGATTCAAATGGTTCATTTTCAAATAATTGTGAAAGACATGATTTAGCTACAACTGCATGCGAAACAAACGAGTTAGCTTCAAATCCATGCGACACACATGATTTAGCTTCAAATCAATGCGATGTAGAAGGTTTAGCTTCAAATCCATGCAAAACACGTGATTTAGCTTCCAATTAATGCGAAGTGGAAGGCTTAGCTTCAAATCCATGCGAAACAACTGGTTTAGCTTCAAATACTTGTGATATACGTTATTTAGATTTAACTGTATGCGCAACGAACGAGTTAGCTTCAAATCCAAGCGAAGCACATGATTTAGCTGCAAATCAATGCGATGTAGAAGTTTAGCTTCAACTCCATGCGAAACAAATGATTTAGCTTCAAACACTTGGGGTATAAGTGATAGTGATTCAAATCCAGACTAATCACACGAGTGAGCTTCAAAATAAACGCGATACACATGATTTAGCTTCAAATACTTGCGATATAAGTGATGTAGATTCAACTGCAGGCGAAACGAACGAGTTAGCTTCAAATCCATGCCAAACACATGATTTAGCTGCAAATCAATGCGATGTAGAAGGTTTAGCTTCAAAACCATGCGATACACTAGATTTATCTTCAAATGAATGCGATGTAGAAGGTTCAGCTTCAAATCCATACGACACATATGATATAGCTTCAAATACTTCCGATATAAGTGATATAGCTTCAAAAGCTGGAGGAACAAACGAGGTAGCTTCAATTCCATGCAAAACAAATGATTTAGCTTCAAATCAATGCGAAGAAGAAGGCTTAGTTTCAAATCCCAGCGAAACACATGATTTAGCTTCAAATCCATGCGAAGTAGAAGGCTTAGCTTCAAATACATGCGAAACGAAAGATTTAGTTTCAAATACTTGCGAATATGAGGGATACAGCTTCAAATGCATGCGAAACAAACGAGTTAGCTTAAAATCCATGCGAAACACATGATTTCGCTTCAGGTACTTGCGGTATAAATAAAATAGCTACAAATGCAGGAGGGACAAACGAGTTAGATTCCTATCCATGCGATACACATGATTTAGCTTCTAATCAATGCGAAGTAGGAGGCGTAACATCAAATCCATGCCAATCACATGATTTAGCTTATAATCACTGCGAAGTAGATGGCTTACCTTTAAATCCATACGAAAAACATGATTTAGCTTGAAATCAGTGCTAAGTAGAATGCTTAGCTTCAAATGCATGCGAATCAAATGGTTTAGCTTCAAATACTTGCGATATAAGTGATATAGCTTCAAATACAGGCGGAACAAACGAGTTAGCTTCAAATCCAAGCGAAACACTTGATTTAGTTTCAAATCAATGCGATGTAGATGGATTAGCATCAAGTCCATGAGAAACAAATGATTTAGCTTCAGATACTTGCGTTATAAATGATATAGCCTCAAATGCAGGCGAAACAAACGAGTTAGCTACAAATCCATGTGAAACACATGACTAAGCTGCAAACCAATGCGATGTAGAAGGCTTAGATTCAAATCCATGCGAAAGAAATAATTTAGCCTCAAATCAGTGCGATGTAGGAGGCTTAGCTTCAAAACCCATGCGAAACACGTGATTTATCTTCAAATTCATGCGAAACACATGGTACAGCTTCAAATTCATGCGAAACAAATGGTTTAGCTTCAGATACTTGTGATAAACATGATTTATATTCAACTCCATGCGAAACAAACGAATTAGCTTCAAAACAAAGCGATAAACATGATTTAGCTTCAAATCAATGCGAAGTAGAAGGCTTAGCTTCAAATCAATGCGATACATAAGATTTAGCTTCAAATCAATGCGATGTAAAAGGTTTTGCTTCAAATCCATGCGACACAAATGATTTAGCTTCAAATACTTGCGATATAAATGATATAGCTTCATATGCAGGCGAAACGAACGAGTTATCTTCAACTCCATGCGATACACATGGTTTAGCTGCAAATCAATGCGACGTAGAAGGTTTAGCTTCAAATCCATGCAAAACAAATGATTTAGCATCAGATACTTGCGATATAACTGATATAGCTCCAAATGAAGACGAATCAAACGAGTTAGCTGCAAAATCCATGCGATACACATGATTTAGCTTCAAATCAATGCGAGGTAGAAGGCTTAGCTTCAAATCCATGCGAGGTAGAAGGCTTAGCTTCAAATCCATGCGAAAAGAATGATTTAACGTCAAATACTTGCGAATATAAGGGATACAGCTTCAAATGTATGCGAAACAAACGATGTAGCTTCAAATACTTGCGATATAAATGAAGTAGGTTCAATAACAGGAAAACAAACGAGTTAGCTTCAAATCAATGCGAAACACATGATTTAGCTTCAGATCAACGCGAAGTAGCAGGATGGCTTCATATCTATGCGAAACAAATGATTTAGCATCAAGTACTTACGATATGAGTGATATAGCTTCAAATGCAGACGAAACACACGATAGGCTTCAAATCCATGCGAAACAAATGATTTAGTTTCAAGTCAATTCTTAGTAGAAGGATTAGCTTCAAATCCATGCGAAATATATGATTAAGCTTCAAATACTTGCGATATAAATGAGGTAGCTTCAAATGCAGACAGAACAAACGAGTTATATTCAAATCCATGCAAAACACATGATTAAGCTTCAAATCAATGAGAAGTAGAAGGCTTAGCTTCAAATACATGAGAAACAATTGCTTTAGCTTCAGATAGTTGCGAGGTAAGTGATATAGCTTCAAATGCAGGGGAAACAAACGAGTTAGCTTCAAATCGATGCAAAACACTTGATTTAGCTTCAAATCAAAGCGAAGTAGAAGGTTTAGCTTCAAATCCATGAGAAACAAATGGTTTAGCTACACATACTTGTGATACACATTATTTAGCTTAAGCTGCATGCGAAACAAACGACGTAGCTTCAAATAGAAGCGAATCACATGATTTAGCCTCAAATCAATGCGAAGTAGGAGGCTTATCTACAAATCCATGCGAAACGAAAGATTTAGCTTTAAATACTTGCGAATATAAGTGATACAGCTTCAAATGCAGGCGAAACAAACGAGTTAACTTCATATCCAAAGGAAATACATGATTTCGCTTCAAATCAATGCGATGTAGAAGGTTTAGCTTCAAATCTGAGCGAAAAAAATGATTCAGCTTCAAATTCTCTCGATATTAGTGATATAGCTTCTAATGCAGACGAAACACACGATAGGCTTCAAATCCATGCGAAACAAATGATTTAGCTTCAAACACTTGGGATATAAGTGGGATAGATTCAACTGCAGGCGAAACAAACGAGATGGCTTCAAATCCATGCGACACAAATGATTTAGCTTCAGATACTTGTGATAAACATGATTTAGATTCAACTGCATGCGAAACAAACTCGTTAGCTTCAAATCCATGCGAAACACATGTTTTAGCTTCAAATCAATGCGAAGTAGAAAGCTTAGATTCAAATCCATGCGAATCAAATGCTTTAGCTTCAAATACTTGTGATATACATGATATATATTCAAATGCAGGAGAAACAAACGAGTTACATTCAAATCCATGCGATATGCATGATTTAGCTTCAAATCAATTCGAAGTAGAAGGCGTAGCTTCAAATCCAAGAGAGACACATGATTTAACTTCAAATTCATGCGAAACACATGGTATAGCTTCAAATTCATGCGAAACAAATGGTTTAGCTTCAGATACTTGTGATAAACGTGATTTATATTCAACTCCATGCGAAACAAACGAATTAGCTTCAAAACAAAGCGATACACATGATTTAGCTTCAAATCAGTGCGAAGTAGAAGGCTTATCTTCAAATCCATGCGAATCAAATGGGTCAGCTTCAAAAACTTGTGAAATAAGTGATATAGCTTCAAAGCAGGCCAAACAAACGAGTTAGCTTCAAATCCATGAGAAACACATGATTTAGCTTCAAATCAAAGCGAAGTAGAAGGCTTATCTTCAAACCCATGCGAAACACATTATTTACCGTCAAATACTTGCGGTATAAATGAAATAGCGTCAAATGCAGGCGAAACGCACGAGTTTGCTTCAAATCCAAACGAAACACATGATTTAGCTTCAAATCCATGCGAAACACATGATTTAGCTTAAAATCAACTCGAAGTACAAGGCTTAGGTTCAAATCCATTCGAAACAAATGGTTTAGATACAAATACTTGTGATATACGTGATTTAGATTTAACTGCATGCGCAACGAACGAGTTAGCTTCAAATCCATGCGAAACACATGATTTATCTGCAAATCAATGCGATGTAAAAGGTATAGTTTCAAATCCATGCGAAGCAAATGATTTAGCATCAGATACTTGCGATGTGATTGATATAGATTCAAATGCAGGGGAAACAAACGAGTTAGCTTCAAATCCATGCGAAACACATGATTTAGCTGCAAGTCAATGTGATGTAGAAGGTTTAGCTCCAAATCAATGGGAAACAAATGATTTAGCTTCAGATGCTTGCGATATAAGTGATATAGCTTCAAATGCTGACGAAACAAACGAGTTAGCTTCAACTCAATGCGAAACACATGATTTAGCTTCAAATCAATAAGAAGTAGCAGGTTTAGATTCAAATCAATGCGATGTAGAAGGTTTAGCTTGAAA
Source organism: Megalopta genalis (assembly GCF_051020955.1). Taxonomy (NCBI): domain Eukaryota; kingdom Metazoa; phylum Arthropoda; class Insecta; order Hymenoptera; family Halictidae; genus Megalopta; species Megalopta genalis. The sequence goes on along the minus strand of NW_027476946.1, from coordinate 92,834 downwards.
TCCATGCGACACAAATGATATAGCTTCAAATACTTGCGATATAACTAATGTAGATTCAACTGCAGGCGGAACGAACGAGTTAGCTTCAAATCCATGCGAAACACATGATTTAGCTGCAAATCAATGCGATGTAGAAGGTTCGGCTTCAAATCCATACGACACATATGATTTAGCTTCAAATACTTCCGATATAAGTGATATAGCTTCAAATGCATACGAAACAAACGAGTTAGCTTCAAATCCATGCGAAACACATGATTTAGCTTCAAATCAATGCGAAGTAGAAGGCTTAGCTTCAAATACATGCGAAACGAAAGATTTAGTTTCAAATACTTGCGAATATGAGGGATACAGCTTCAAATGCAGGCGTAACAAACGAGTTAGCCTCAAATCCATGCAAAATACATGATTTAGCTTCAAATCAATGCGAAGTAGAAGGCTTAGCTTCAAATACATGCGAAACAGATGATTTAGGTTCAGATACTTGCTATGTAAGTGATATAGCTTAAAATGCAGGAGAAACAAACTACTTAGATCCAAATCCATTCGAGACAAATGATTTAGCTTCAGATCAATGCGAAGTAGAAGGCTTAGCTTCAAATCCATGCGGAACAAATGGTTATGCTTCAACTACTTGTAACATACATGATTTAGCTTCAACTGCATACGAAACAAACGAGATAGCATCAAATCCATGCGGAACAAATGATTTAGCTTCAAATCAATGCGATGTAGAAGACTTAGCTTCAAAACAATGCGAAGCAACTTGTTTATCTTCAAATACTTGTGATATTCATGATTTAACTTCGACTGCAGGCGAAACAAACGAGTTAGCTTCATATCCATGCGAAACACATGATTTAGCTTCATATCATTGCGAAGTAGAAGACTTAGTTTCAAATCTATGCGACACAAATGAATTGGATTCAAATCACTGCGAAGTAGAAGGCTTAGCTTCAAATCCATGCGAATCAAATGGTTTAGCTTCAAATACTTGTGATTTACATGATTTAGCTCCAACTGCATGCGAATCAGAAGAGTTAGCTTCAAATCCATGCGAATCATATGATTTAGTTTCAAATCAATGCGAAGTAGAAAGCTTGGCTTCAAATCCATTCGAAACACAATATTTAGCTTCAAATCAACGCGAAACACATGGTATAGCTTCGTAATCTTGCGAAACAAATGCGTTAGCTTCAGATACTCGTGATAAACATGATTTAGATTCAACTGCATGCGAAACAAACGAGTCAGCTTCAAATCCATGCGATAAACATGATTAAGCTTTAAATCAATGCGAACTAGAAGGCTTAACTTCAAATCCAAGCGAAGCACATGATCTAGCTTCAAATCAATTCGAAGTATAAGGGTTAGATTCAAATCCAAGCGAATCAAATGATTTTTCTTCAACTAATTGCGATATACGTGATATAGCTTCAAATGCAGGAGAAACAAACGAGTTAACTCCAAAACCATGAGAAACAATTGATTTAGCTACAAATGCTTGCAATACAAGTGATATAGCTTCAAATGCAGGCGAAACAAACCAGTTAGCTTCAAATCCATGCGAAACAAATGCTATTTGTTCAAATACTTGCGATACAAGTGATATAGCTTCAAATGCAGACGAAACAAACCAGTTAGCTTCAAAACCATGCGACACAAATGATTTAGGTTCAGATACTTGCGATATATGTGATATAGCTTCAAATACAGGAGAAACAAACGAGTTAGCTCCAAAACCATGCGAAACAAATGATTTAGCTTAAAATCACTGCGAAGTAGAAGGCTTAGCTTCATATCCATGTGGCAAAAATGATTTTGCTTCAATTACTTGCGATATAAATGATATCGCTTCAAATGCAGGCGATACAAACAAGTTAGCTTCTAGTCCATGCGAAACTCATGACTTAGCTTCAAATCAATGCGAAGTAGAAGGTTTAGCTTCAAATCCGTGCGAAGCAAATGATTTTGCTTCTAATACTTGCGATATATGTGATATAGCTTCAAATGCAGGCGAAACAAATGATTTAGCTTCAAACACTTCGGATATAAGTGATATAGCTTCAAATGCAGACGAATCAAACGAGTTAGCTTCAAAATCCATGCGATACACATGATTTAGCTTCAAATCAATGCGAAGTAGAAAGATTATCTTCAAATACATGCGACACAAATGATTTTGCTTCAAATACTTCCTATATAAGTGATATAGATTCAAGTGCAGGCGAAACAAACGAGATAGCTTCAAATCCAAGCGACACAAATGATTTAGCTTCAGATACTTGCGATATAAGTGATATAGCTTCAAATGCAGACGAAGCAAACGAGTTAGCATCAAATCCATGCGAAACACATGATTTAGCTACAAATCAATGCGATGTAGAAGGTTTAGCTTCAAATCTATGCAAAACAAAAGATTTAGCACAGGAACTTGCGATATAAGTGATATAGCTTCAAATGTAGGGGAAGCAAACGAGTTAGCTTCAAATCTATGCGAAACAAATGATTTAGCTTCAAATCACTGCGAAGTAGAAGGCTTAGCTTCAAATCCATGCGAAACAAACGATTTAGCTTCAAATACTTGCGATATAAGTGATGTAGATTCAACTGCAGGCGAAACAAACGAGTTAGCTTCAAATCCATGAGAAACGCATGATTTAGTTTAAAATCACTGCGAAGTAGAAGGCTTCGCTTCAAATCCATGTGGCAAAGATGATTTTGCTTCAATTACTTGCGATATAAATGATATAGCTTCAAATGAAGGCGAAACAAACGAGTTAGCTTCTAGTCCATGCGAAACTCATGACTTAGCTTCAAATCAATGCGAAGTAGAAGGTTTAGCTTCAAATCCATTCGAAAAACATGATTTGTATACAAATCAATACGATGTAGAAGAATTAGCTTCAAATCCATTCGTAACAATTGATTTAGATCAAATACTTGCGATTTAAGTGATATAGATTCAAATCCATGCGAAACAAATGGTTTAGCTTCAAATACTTGTGATTTACATGATTTAGCACCAACTGCATGTGAAACATACGAGTTAGCTTCAAATTCAAAGGAAACACATGGTTTTGCTTCAAATCAATGCGAAACAAATGATTTAGCTTCAGATAATTGCAGTATAAGTGATATAGCTTCAAATGCATGGGGAACAAACGAGTTAGCTTCAAATCCATGAAAAACACTTGATTTAGCTTCAAATCAAAGCGACGTGGAAGGTTTAGCTTCAAATCCATGCGGGACAAACGATTGAGCTTCAAACACTTCGGATATAGGTGATATAGCTTTAGCTGCGTGCGAAACAAACGAGTTAGCTTCAAGTCCATGCGAAACACATGATTTAGCTGCAAATCAATGCGATGTAGAATGTTTAGCTTCAAATCCATGCGAAACAAATGATTTATCACCAGATACTTGTTATATAAGTGATATAGCTTCAAATGCAGGGGAAACAAACGAGTTAGCTTCAAATCCATGCGATACACATGGTTTAGCTGCAAATCAATGCGACGTTGAAGGTTTAGCTTCTAATCCATGCGAAGCAAATAATTTAGCACCAGATACTTGCTTTATAAGTGATATAGCTTCAATTTCAGGGGATAAAAACGAGTTAGCTTCAAATCCAAGCGTTACACATGATTTAGCTTCAAATCAACTGGAAGTACAAGGCTTAGATTCAAATCCACGCGAAACAAATGGTTTAGATACAAATACTTGTGATATACGTTATTTAGCTTCAACTGCATGCGCAACAAACCAGGCAGCTTCAAATACATGCGAAACACATGATTTAGCTGCACGTCAATGCGATGTAGGAGGTTTAGCTTCAAATCCATGCGAAACAAATGATTTAGGTTCAGATGAATAAGATGTAGAAGGTTTAGCTTCAAATCAATGCTATATAGAAGGTTTAGCTTCAAATCCATGCGAAACAAATGGTTTATCTACAAATACTTGTGATCTACGTTATTTAGATTTAATTGCATGCGCAACGAACGAGTTAGCTTCAAATCCATGCGAAACACATGATTTAGCTGCAAATTAATGCGATGTAGAAGGTTTAGCTTCAAATCAATGCTATGTAGAAGTTTTAGCTTCAAATCCATGCGAAACAAATGATTTAGCATCAGATACTTGCGATATAAGTGATATAGCTTCAAAGCAGTGGAAACCAACGAGTTAGCCGCAAATCCATGCAAAACACACGATTAATCTTCAAATCAATGCTATGTAGAGGGTTTAGCTTCAAATCCATGCGAAACAAATGATTTAGCTTCAAATACTTGCGATATAAATGAGGTAGCTTCAAATGCAGACAGAACAAACGAGTTAGCTTCAAATCCATGCGAAACACATGATTTAGCTTGATTTCAATCCCAAGTAGAAGGCTTAGCTTCAAATACATGCGAAACAAATGGTTTAGCTTCAAATCAATGCGAAGTAGAAGAGTTAGCTTCAAATCCAAGCGAAAGACATGATTTGTCTTCAAATCAATACGATGTAGAAGAATTAGCTTCAAATCCATTCGAAACAATTGATTTAGATCAAATACTTGCGATTTAAGTGATATAGATCCAAATGCAGGTGAAATAATTGAGTTAGCTTCAAAACCATGCAAAACAAATGATGTAGTTTCAAGTCAATTCCCGGTAGAAGGATTAGCATCAATTTCATGCGAAACAAATGATTAAGCTTCAAATACTTGCGATATAAGTGAGGTAGCTTCAAATGCAGACATTTCAAACGAGTTAGCTTCAAATCCAGGCGAAACAAATGATTTAGCTTCATTCCAATTCCAAGTAGAAGGCTTAGCTTCAAATACATGCGAAACAATTGATTTAGCTTCAGGTACTTGCGGTACAAGTGATATAGCTTCAAATGCAGGCGAAACAAACGAGTTAGCTACAAATCTATGCGAAACACATGATTTAGCTGCAAATCAATGCGATGTAGAAGGTTTAGCTTCAAATCCATGCGAAACAAATGATTTAGCATCAGATACTTGCGATATGATTGATATTGCTTCAAATGCAGGGGAAACAAACGAGTTAGCTTCAAATCCATGCAAAACACACGATTTAGCTGCAAATCAAAGCGATGTAGAAGGTTTAGCTTCCAATCCATGCGAAACAAACAATTTAGCACCAGATACTTGCTTTATAAGTGACATAGCTTCAAATTCAGGGGATAAAAACGAGTTAGCTTCAAATCCAAGCGTTACACATGATTTAGCTTCAAATCAACTCGAAGTACAAGGCTTAGATTCAAATCCACGCGAAACAAATGGTTTAGATACAAATACTTGTGATATACGTTATTTAGCTTCAACTGCATGCGCAACAAACGAGTCAGCTTCAAATACATGTGATACACATGACTTAGCTGCACGTCAATGCGTTGTAGAAGGTTTAGCTTCAAATCAATGCTATGTAGAAGGTTTAGCTTCAAATCCATGCGACACAAATGATTTAGCATCAGATTCATGCGATTTAAGTGATATAGCTTCAAATGAATGCGAAACAAACGAGTCAGCTTCAAATCCAAGCGAAACACATAATTTAGATTCAAAGCAATGCGATGTAGAAGCTTTAGCTTCAAATCCATGCGAAACACATGATTAAGCTTCAAATCAATTCGAAATAGAAGGGTTAGCTTCAAATCCAAGCGACACTAATTATTGAGCTTCAAATACTTGAGATATAAGTGACATAGCTTCAAATGCAGACGAATCAAACGAGTTAGCTTGAAAATCCATGCGATACGCATGATTTAGCTACAAATCAATGCGATGTAGAAGGCTTAGCTTCAAATCCATGCGAAACAAATGATTTAGCTTCAGATACTTGCGATATAAGTGAAATAGTTCCAAATGCAGGCGAAACAAACGATATAGATACCAATCCATGCGATACAAATTATTTAGCTGCAAATCAATGCGATGTAGAAGGTTTAGCTTCATATCCATGCGATACACTAGATTTAGCTGCAAATCAATGCGATGTAGAAGGTTTAGCTTCATATCCATGCGATACACTAGATTTAGCTTCAAATCAATGCGATGTAGAAGGATCAGCTTCAAATCCATGCGAAACAAATGATTCAGCTTCAGATACTTGCGATGTAAGTGATATAGTTTCAAATGCAGGCGAAACAAACGATATAGATACAAATCCATGCGAAACAAATTATTTAGCTGCAAATCAATGCGATGTAGAAGGTTTAGCTTCAAATCCATGCGTAACACATGATTTACCTTCAAATCAATTCGAAGTACACGGCTTAGATTCAAATCCATGCGAAACACATTATTTAGCTGCAAATCAGTGCGAAGTAGAAGGATCAGGTTCAAATCCATGCGATTCAAATGGTTCATCTTCTAATACTTGTGAAAGACATGATTTAGCTTCAACTGCATGCGAAACAAACGAGTTAGCTTCAAATCAATGCGATGTAGAAAGTTTAGCTTCAAATCCATGCGAAACAAATGGTTGAGTTACAAATACTTGTGATATACATTATTTAGCTACAACTGCATGCGAAACAAACGAGTTAGCTTCAAATCCATCCGAAACACACGATCTAGCTTCAAATCAATGCGATTTAGAAGGTTTAGCTTCAAGTCCAAGCGAAACACATGATTTAGATTCAAATACTTGCGATATAAGTGATTTTTCTTCAAATACAGGCGAAACGAACGAGTTAGCTTCAAATCCATGCCAAACACACGATTTAGCTTCAAATCCAAGCGAAATACTTAATGTAGCTACAAATCAATGCGATGTAGGAGGTTTAGCTTCAAATCCGAGCGAAACATATGATTTTGGAATGAAATACTTGCGATATAAGTGATATAGCTTCAATGCAGGCGAAACAAACGAGTTAGCTTCAAATCCATGAGAAACACATGATTTAGCTTCAAATCAATGCGATACATAGGATTTAGCTTCAAATCAATGCGAAGTAGAAGGCTTATCTTCAAATCCATGCGAAACGAGAGATTTAGCTTCAAATACTTGCGATATAAGTGATGTAGATTCAACTGCAGGCGAAACGAACGAGTTAGCTTCATATCCATGCGATACACTAGATTTAGCTGCAAATCAATGCGATGTAGAAGGTTTAGCTTCATATCCATGCGATACACTAGATTTAGCTTTAAATCAATGCGATGTAGAAGGTTCAGCTTCAAATCCATGCGAAACAAATGATTTAGCTTCAGATACTTGCGATGTAAGTGATATAGCTTCCAATGCATACGAAACAAACGAGTTAGCTTCAAATCCAAGCGAAATACTTAATGTAGCTACAAATCAATGCGATGTAGAAGGTTTAGCTTCAAATCCGTGCGAAACATATGATTTTGGAATGAAATACTTGCGATATAAGTGATATAGCTTCAATGCAGGCGAAACAAACGAGTTAGCTTCAAATCCATGAGAAACACATGATTTAGCTTCAAATCAATGCGATACATAGGATTTAGCTTCAAATCAATGCGAAGTAGAAGGCTTATCTTCAAATCCATGCGAAACGAAAGATTTAGCTTCAAATACTTGCGATATAAGTGATGTAGATTCAACTGCAGGCGAAACGAACGAGTTAGCTTCATATCCATGCGATACACTAGATTTAGCTGCAAATCAATGCGATGTAGAAGGTTTAGCTTCATATCCATGCGATACACTAGATTTAGCTTTAAATCAATGCGATGTAGAAGGTTCAGCTTCAAATCCATGCGAAACAAATGATTTAGCTTCAGATACTTGCGATGTAAGTGATATAGTTCCAAATGCAGGCGAAACAAACGATATAGATACAAATCCATGCGAAACAAATGATTTAGCTGCAAATCAATGCGATGTAGAAGGTTTAGCTTCAAATCCATGCGTAACGCATGATTTACCTTCAAATCAATTCGAAGTACACGGCTTAGCTTCAAATCCATGCGAAACACATGATTTAGCTGCAAATCACAGCGATGTAGAAGGTTTAGCTTCATATCCATGCGATACAACTGATTGAGCATCAAATACTTGCGATATAAATGATATAGCTTCAAATGCAGTCGAAACAAACGAGTTAGCTTCAAATCCATGCGAAACACACGATTTAGCTTCAAATCAATGCGAAGTAGAAGGCTCATCTTCAAATCCATGCGAAACAAATGGTTTAGCTTCAACTACTTGTGATATACATGATTTAGATTCATCTGCATGCGATACAAACGAGTTTGCTTCAAATACATGCGAAACACATGATTTAGCTTCAAGTCAATGCGATGTAGAAGGATCAGCTTCAAATCCATACGACACATATGATTTAGCTTCAAATACTTCCGATATAAGTGATATAGCTTCCAATGCATACGAAACAAACGAGTTAGCTTCAAATCCAAGCGAAATACTTAATGTAGCTACAAATCAATGCGATGTAGAAGGTTTAGCTTCAAATCCGTGCGAAACATATGATTAGGCTTCAAATCAAATCGAAGTACAGGGCTTAGATTCAAATCCATGCGAAACAAATGGTTTAGCTACAAATACTTGTGATATACGTTATTTAGATTTAACAGCATGCGCAACGAACGAGTTAGCTTCAAATCCATGCGGAACAAACGAGTTAGCTTCAAATACTTGCGATATAAATGAAACAGCTTCAAATGCAGCTTCAAATAGCTTCACATGCGTGCGAAACACATGATTTAGCTTCAAATCAAAGCGAATCACTTGATTTAGCTACAAATCAATGCGATGTAGATGGATTTGCTTCAAGTCCATGAGAAACAAATGATTTAGCGTCAGATACTTGCGATATAAATGATATAGCTTCAAATGCAGGCGACACAATCGAGTTAGCTACAAATCCATGTGAAACACATGATTAAGGTGCAAATCAAGGCGATGTGGAAGGCTTTGCTTCAAATCCATGCGAAAGAAATAATTTAGCTTCAAATCAGTGCGATGTAGGAGGCTTAGCTTCAAAACCCATGCGTAACACATGATTTAGATTCAAATTCATGCGAAACACATGGTACAGCTTCAAATTTATGCGAAACAAATGGTTTAACTTCAGATACTTGTGATAAACATGATTTATATTCAACTCCATGCGAAAGAAACGCATTAGCTTCAAAACAAAGCGATACACATGATTTAGCTTCAAATCTATGCGGAGTAGAAGACTTAGCTTCAAATCAATGCGATACATAGGATTTAGCTTCAAATCAATGCGAAGTAGAAAGCTTATCTTCAAATGCATGCGAAACGAAAGATTTAGCTTCAAATACTTGCGATATAAATGATATAGCTTCATATGCAGGCGAAACGAACGAGTTTGCTTCAAATCCATGCGACACGCATGATTTAGATGCAAATCAATGCGAAGTAGAATGATTAGCTTCAAATCCAAGCGAAACAAATGATTTAGCTTCAAATACTTGTGGTATACGTTATTTAGATTTAACTGCATGCGCAACGAACTAGTTAGCTTCAAATCTATGCGAAACACATGATTTAGCTGCAAATCAATGCGATGTAGAAGGTTTAGCTTCAAAACCATGCGAAACAAACGATTTAGCATCAGATACTTGCGATATAAGTGATATAGCTTCAAATGCAGACGGAACAAACGAGTTAGCTTCAAATCCAAGCGAAACACATGATTTATATGCAAATCAATGCGACGTAGAAGGCTTAGCTTCAAATCCGTGCGACACAAATGATTTAGCTTCAAATCAAATCGAAGTACAGGGCTTAGCTTCAAATCCATGCGAAACAAATGATTTAGCTGCAAATCAATACGAAGTAGAAGGTTTAGCTTCAAATTCATGCGATACACAAGATTTGGCTTCAAATCAATCCGAAGTAGAAGGCTTAGCTTCAAATCCATGCAAAACAAAATGTTTAGCTACAAATACTTGTGATATAAGTTATTTATATTCAACTGCAGGCGCAAAAAACGAGTCAGCTTCAAATACATGCGAAACATATGATTTAGCAGCAAATCAATGCGATGTAGAAGGTTTCGCTTCAAATCCATGCGAATCAAATGATTTAGCTGCATATCAGTGCGAAGAAGAAGGCTTAGCTTCAAATCCATGCGTAACACATGATTTACCTTCATTCGAAATACACGGCTTAGGTTCAAATCCATGCGGAACAAATGATTTAGCTTCAAATACTTGTGATATAAGTGATATGGATTCAACTGCAGGCGAAACAAACGAGTTAGCTTCAAATCCATGCGAAACAAATAATTTAGCTTCAAATACTTGCGATATAAGTGATATAGCTTGGAATGCAGACGAATCATACGAGTTAGCTTCAAAATCCATGAGATACACATGAGTTAGATTCAAATCAATGCGAAACTCATGATTTAGCTTCAAATCAATGCGAACTAGACGTCTTAGCTTCAAAACCATGCGAAACAAATGATTTAGCTTCAAATCAATGCGAAGTAGAAGGCTTATCTACATATCCATGCGAAACGACAGATTTAGCTTTAAATACCTGCGAATATAAGTGATACAGCTTCAAATGCAGGCGAAACAAACGAGTTAGCTTCATATCCAAGCGAAACACATGATTTAGCTTCAAATCAATGCGATGTAAAAGGTTTAGCTTCAAATCTGAGCGAAACAAATGATTCAGCTTCAAATTCTCCCGATATTAGTGATATAGCTTCAAATGCAGACGAAACACACGATTGGCTTCAAATCCATGCGAAACAAATGATTTAGTTTCAAGTCAATTTTTAGTAGAAGGATTAGCTTCAAATCAATGAGAAACAAATGATTAAGCTTCAAATACTTGCGATATAAATGAGGTAGCTTCAAATGCAGACAGAACAAACGAGTTAGCTTCAAATACATGCAGAACACATGATTTAGCTTCAAATCAACGCGAAGTAGAAGGTTTAGCTTCAAATCTGAGCGAAACAAATGATTCAGCTTCAAATTCTCCCGATATTAGTGATATAGCTTCAAATGCAGACGAAACACACGATTGGCTTCAAATCCATGCGAAACAAATGATTTAGTTTCAAGTCAATTTTTAGTAGAAGGATTAGCTTCAAATCAATGAGAAACAAATGATTAAGCTTCAAATACTTGCGATATAAATGAGGTAGCTTCAAATGCAGACAGAACAAACGAGTTAGCTTCAAATACATGCAAAACACATGATTTAGCTTCAAATCAACGCGAAGTAGAAGGTTTAGCTTCAAATCCATGTGACAAAAATGATTTTTCTTCAAATACTTGCGATATAAGTGATATAGCTTCAAATGCAGGCGAAACAAACGAGTTAGCTGCAAATCAATGCGATGTAGGAGGTTGAGCTTCAAATCCATGAGAACCAAATGATTAAGCTTCAAACACTTGGGGTAAAAGTGATATAGCTTCAAATGCAGACTAATCAAACGAGTTAGCTTCAAAATCCACGCGATACAAATGATTTAGCTGCAAATCAATGCGATGTAGAAGGTTTAGCTTCAAAACCATGCGATACACTAGATTTGGCTTCAAATCAATGCGATGTGGAAGGTTCAGCTTCAAATCCATACCACACATATGATTTAGCTTCAAATACTTCCGATATAAGTGATATAGCTTCAAAAGCTGGAGGAACAAACGAGGTAGCTTCGATTGCATGCAAAACAAATGATTTAGATTCAAATCCATGCGAAACAAATGGTTTAGCTACAAATACTTCTGATATACGTTATTTAGATTTAGCAGCATGCGCAACGAACGAGTTAGCTTCAAATCCATGCGAAGTAGAAGGTTTAGCTTCAAATCCATGTGACAAAAATGATTTTTCTTCAAATACTTGCGATATAAGTGATATAGCTTCAAATGCAGGCGAAACAAACGAGTTAGCTGCAAATCAATGCGATGTAGAAGGTTTAGCTTCAAATCCATGCGAAACAAATGATTTAGCTTCAGATACTTGCGATGTAAGTGATATAGTTTCAAATGCAGGCGATACAAACGAGATAGCTTCAAATCCATGCGAAACAAATGATTTGGCTGTAAATCAATGCGATGTAGAAGGTTTAGCTTCAAATACATGCGAAATACATGATTTAGATGCAAATCAATGCGATGTAGAAGGTTTAGCTTCAAATCCATGCGAAACACTAGATTTAGCTTCAAATCAATGCGATGTAGATGGTTCAGCTTCAAATCCATACGACACATATGATTTAGCTTCAAAAACTTCCGATATAAGTGATATAGCTTCAAATGCATGCGAAACAAACGAGTTAGCTTCAAATCCAAGCGAAAGACATAATTTAGCTTCAAATCAATGCGATGTAGAAGGTTTAGCTTCAAATCCGTGCGAAACAAATGATTTAGCTTCAAACCAAATCGATGTACAGGGCTTAGATTCAAATCCATGCGAAACAAAGGGTTTAACTACAAATACTTGTGATATACGTTATTTAGATTTAACAGCATGCGCAACGAACGAGTTAGCTTAAAATCCATGCGAAACACATGATTTAGCTGCAAATCAATGCGATGTAGAAGGTTTGGCTACAAATCCATGCGAAACAAATGATTTAGCAGCAAATCAGTGTGATGTAGTAGGTTTAGCTTCAAATCCACGCGAAACCAATGTTTATGCTTCAGATACTTGCGCTATAAGTGATATAGCTTCAAATGCAGAAGAGTCAAATGAGTTAGCTTCAAATCCATGAGAAACACATGATTTAGCTGCAAATCAATGCGATGTAGAAGATTGAGCTTCAAATCCATGCGAAACAAATGATTAAGCTTCAAACACTTGGGGTAAAAGTGATATAGCTTCAAATGCAGACTAATCGAACGAGTTAGCTTCAAAATCCACGCGATACACATGATTTACCTTCATATAATTGCGATATAAGTGATGTAGATTCAACTGCAGGCGAAACGAACGAGTTAGCTTCAAATCCATGCGAAACACATGATTTAGCTGCAAATCAATGCGATGTAGAAGGTTTAGCTTCATATCCATGCGATACACTAGATTTAGCTTCAAATCAATGCGATGTAGAAGGTTCAGCTTCAAATCCATACAACACATATGAATTAGCTTCAAATACTTCCGATATAAGTGATATAGCTTCAAATGCATACGAAACAAACGAGTTAGCTTCAAATCCAAGCGAAATACTTAATTTAGCTTCAAATCAATGCGATGTAGAAGGTTTAGCTTCAAATCCATGCCAAACACATGATTTAGCTTCAAATCCATGGGATGTAGAAGGTTTAGCTTCAAATCCATGCGAAACACATTATTTAGCTGCAAATCAGTGAGAAGTAGAAGTCTCAGGTTCAAATCGATGCGATTCAAATGGATTATCTTCAAATACTTGTGGAAGACATGATTTAGCTTCAACTTCATGCGAAACAAACGAGTTAGCTGCAAGTCCATGCGAAACACATGATTTAGCTGCAAATCAATGCGATGCAGAAGGTTTAGCTTTAAAACCATGTGAAACAAACGATTTAGCATCAGATACTTGCGATATAAGTGATATAGTTTCACATGCAGACGAAACAAACGAGTTAGATTCAAATCCAAGTGAAATACATAATTTAGCTTCAAAGCAATGCGATGTAGAAGGTTTAGCATCAAATCCGTGCGAAACAAATGATTTAGCTTCAAATCAAATCGATGTACAGGACTTAGATTCAAATCCATGCGAAACAAATGGTTTAGCTACAAATACTTGTGATATACGTTATTTAGATTTAGCAGCATGCGCAACGAACGAGTTAGCTTCAAATCCATGCGAAACACATGATTTAGCTGCAAATCAATGCGATGTAGAAGGTTTAGCTTCAAATCCATGCGAAATAAATGATTTAGCTTGAAACACTTGGGACATAAGCGATATAGCTTTTAATGCAGACGAATCAAACGAGTTAGCTTGAAAATCCATGCGATACACATGATTTAGATTCAATTCAATGCGAAGTAGAATGATCAGCTTCAAATCCATGCGAATCAAATGATTTAGGTTTAGATACTTGCGACACAAGTGATATAGCTTCAACTGCAGGGGAAACAAACGAGTTAGCTTCAAATCGATGCAAAACACATGATTCAGCTTCAAATCAATGCTACGTAGAAGGTTTAGCATCAAATCCATGCGGAACAAATGATTAGGCTTCAAATCAAATCGAAGTACAGGGCTTAGTTTCAAATCCATGCGAAACAAATGGTTTAGCTACAAATACTTCTGATATACGTTATTTAGATTTAGCAGCATGCGCAACGAACGAGTTAGCTTCAAATCCATGCGAAACACATGATTTAGCTGCAAATCAATGCGATGTAGAAGGTTTAGCTTGAAATCCATGCGAAACAAATGATTTAGCTTCAGATACTTGCGATGTAAGTGATATAGTTTCTAATGCAGGCGAAACAAACGAGATAGCTTGAAATCCATGCGAAACAAATGATTTGGCTGCAAATCAATGCGATGTAGAAGGTTTAGCTTCAAATACATGCGAAACACATGATTTAGCTGCAAATCAATGCGATGTAGAAGGTTTAGCTTCAAATCCATGCGAAACACTAGATTTAGCTTCAAATCAATGCGATGTAGATGGTTCAGCTTCAAATCCATACGACACATATGAATTAGCTTCAAATACTTCCGATATAAGTGATATAGCTTCAAATGCATACGAAACAAACGAGTTAGCTTCAAATCCAAGCGAAATACTTAATTTAGCTTCAAATCAATGCGATGTAGAAGGTTTAGCTTCAAATCCGTGCGAAACAAATGATTTAGCTTCAAACCAAATCGATGTACAGGGCTTAGATTCAAATCCATGCGAAACAAAGGGTTTAGCTACAAATACTTGTGATATACGTTATTTAGATTTAACAGCATGCGCAACGAACGAGTTAGCTTCAAATCCATGCGAAACACATGATTTAGCTGCAAATCAATGCGATGTAGAAGGTTTGGCTACAAATCCATGCGAAACAAATGATTTAGCAGCAAATCAGTGTGATGTAGTAGGTTTAGCTTCAAATCCACGCGAAACCAATGTTTTTGCTTCAGATACTTGCGCTATAAGTGATATAGCTTCAAATGCAGAAGAGTCAAATGAGTTAGCTTCAAATCCATGAGAAACACATGATTTAGCTGCAAATCAATGCGATGTAGAAGATTGAGCTTCAAATCCATGCGAAACAAATGTTTAAGCTTCAATCACTTGTGGTATAAGTGATATAGCTTCAAATGCAGACTAATCGAACGAGTTAGCTTCAAAATCCACGCGATACACATGATTTACCTTCATATACTTGCGATGTAAGTGATGTAGATTCAACTGCAGGCGAAACGAACGAGTTAGCTTCAAATCCATGCGAAACACATGATTTAGCTGCAAATCAATGCGATGTAGAAGGTTTAGCTTCATATCCATGCGATACACTAGATTTAGCTTCAAATCAATGCGATGTAGAAGGTTCAGCTTCAAATCCATACAACACATATGAATTAGCTTCAAATACTTCCGATATAAGTGATATAGCTTCAAATGCATACGAAACAAACGAGTTAGCTTCAAATCCAAGCGAAATACTTAATTTAGCTTCAAATCAATGCGATGTAGAAGGTTTAGCTTCAAATCCATGCCAAACACATGATTTAGCTTCAAATCCATGGGATGTAGAAGGTTTAGCTTGAAAACCATGCGAAACACATTATTTAGCTGCAAATCAGTGAGAAGTAGAAGTCTCAGGTTCAAATCGATGCGATTCAAATGGATTATCTTCAAATACTTGTGGAAGACATGATTTAGCTTCAACTTCATGCGAAACAAACGAGTTAGCTGCAAGTCCATGCGAAACACATGATTTAGCTTCAAATCTATGCGAAGTAGAAGACTTAGCTTCAAATCAATGCGATACATAGGATTTAGCTTCAAATGAATGCGAAGTAGAAAGCTTATCTTCAAATCCATGCGAAACGAAAGATTTAGCTTCAAATACTTGCGATATAAATGATATAGCTTCATATGCAGGCGAAACGAACGAGTTTGTTTCAAATCCATGCGACACACATGATTTAGATGCAAATCAATGCGAAGTAGAATGATTAGCTTCAAATCCATGCGAAACAAATGATTTAGCTTCAAATACTTGTGGTATACGTTATTTAGATTTAACTGCATGCGCAACGAACTAGTTAGCTTCAAATCTATGCGAAACACATGATTTAGCTGCAAATCAATGCGATGTAGAAGGTTTAGCTTCAAATCCAAGCCATACACATGATTTAGCTTCAAATCCATGGGATGTACAAGGTTTAGCTTCAAATCCATGCGAAACACATTATTTAGCTGCAAATTAGTGCGAAGTAGAAGGCTCTTGTTCAAATCATTCCGATTCAAATTGTTTATCTTCAAATACTTGTGAAAGACACGATTTAGCTTCAACTGCATGCGAAACAAACGAGTTAGCTTCAAATCCATGCGAAACACATGATTTAGATTCAAATCAATGCGATGTAAAAGGTTTAGCTGCAAATCCATGCGAAACAAATGATTAAGCTTCAAACACTTGGGGTATAAGTGATATAGCTTCAATTTGCAGACTAATCAAGCGAGTTAGCTTCAAAATCCATGCGATACACATGATTTAGCTTCAAATACTTGCGATATAAGTGATGTAGATTCAACTGCAGGCGAAACGAACGAGTTAGCTTCAAATCCATGCGAAACACATGATTTAGCTTCAAATCAATGCGATGTACAGGACTTAGATTCAAATCCATGCGAAACAAATGGTTTAGCTACAAATACTTGTGATATACGTTATTTAGATTTAGCAGCATGCGCAACGAACGAGTTAGCTTCAAATCCATGCGAAACACATGATTTAGCTGCAAATCTATGCGATGTAGAAGGTTTAGCTTCAAATCCATGCGAAACAAATGATTTAGCTTGAAACACTTGGGATATAAGCGATATAGCTTCAAATGCAGACGAATCAAACGAGTTAGCTTGAAAATCCATGCGATACACATGATTTAGATTCAATTCAATGCGAAGTAGAATGATCAGCTTCAAATCCATGCGAATCAAATGATTTAGGTTTAGATACTTGCGACACAAGTGATATAGCTTCAACTGCAGGGGAAACAAACGAGTTAGCTTCAAATCGATGCAAAACACATGATTCAGCTTCAAATCAATGCTATGTAGAAGGTTTAGCATCAAATCCATGCGGAACAAATGATTTAGATTCAGATCCTTGCGATGTAAGTGATATAGTTTCAAATGCAGGCGAAACAAACGAGATAGCTACAAATCCATGCGAAACACATGATTTAGCTGCAAATCAATGCGATGTAGAAGGTTTAGCTTCAAATCCATCCGAAACAAACGATTTAGCGTTAGATACTTGCGATGTAAGTGATATAGTTTCAAATGCAGGCGAAACAAACGAGTTAGCTTCAAGTCCATGCGAAACACATGATTTAGCTGCAAATCAATGCGATGTAGAAGGTTTAGCTTCAAAACCATGCGAAACAAACGATTTAGCGTTAGATACTTGCGATATAAGTGATATAGCTTCAAATGCAGACGAAACAAACGAGTTAGCTTCAAATCCAAGCGAAATACATAATTTAGCTTCAAATCAATGCGATGTAGAAGGTTTAGCTTCAAATCCGTGCGAAACAAATGATTTAACTTCAAATCAAATCGATGTACAGGGCTTAGCTTCAAATGCATGCGAAACAAATGGTTTAGCTTCATTTACTTGTGATATACGTTATTTAGATTTAACTGCATGCGCAACAAACTAGTTAGCTTCAAATCCATGCGAAACACATGATTTAGCTGCAAATCAATGCGATGTAGAAGGTTTAGATTCAGATCCATGCGATACACTAGATTTAGCTTCAAATCAATGCGATGTAGAAGGTTTAGATTCAAATCCGTACGAAACAAATGATTTAGCTTGAAACACTTGGGATATAAGCGATATAAAAGCGATATAAAAATCTAAGCGAAACACATAATTTAGCTTCATAACAGTGCGATGTAGAAGGTTTAGCTTCAAATGCATGCGAAACAAATGGTTTAGCTTCATTTACTTGTGATATACGTTATTTAGATTTAACTGCATGCGCAACAAACTAGTTAGCTTCAAATCCAAGCGAAACAGATGATTTAGCTTCAAATCAATGCGATGTAGAAGGCTTAGCTTCAAATCCATGCGAAACAAATGATTTAGCTTCAAATACTTGCGACATAAGTGATATAGCTACAAATGCAGACGAATCAAACGAGTTAGCTTCAAAATCCATACGATACACATGATTTAGCTTCAAATCAATGCGAAACTCATGATTTAGCTTCAAATCAATGCGAACTAGATGTCATAGCTTCAAAACCATGCGAAACAAATGATTTAGATTCAAATCAATGCGAAGTAGAAGGATTATCTACAAATCCATGCGAAACGAAAGATTTAGCTTTTAATACTTGCGAATAGAAGTGATACAGCTTCAAATGCGGGCGAAACAAACGAGTTAGTTTCATATCCAAGGGAAACACATGATTTAGCTTCAAATCAATGCGATATAGAAGGTTTAGCTTCAAATCTGAGCGAAACAAATGATTCAGCTTCAAATTCTCTCGATATTAGTGATATAGCTTCAAATGCAGACGAAACAAACCTCTGGCTTCAAATCCATGCGAAACAAATGATTTAGTTTCAAGTCAATTCTTAGTAGAAGGATTAGCTTCAAATCCATGCGAAACAAATGATTTAGCTTCAAACACTTGGGATATAAGTGATATAGTTTCAAATGTAGACGAATCAAACGAGTTAGCTTCAAAATCCATGCGATACACATGATTTAGTTTCAAATCAATGCGAAGTAGAAGGCTTAGCTTTAAATACATTAGAAACAATTAATTTAGCTTCAGATACTTGCGATATAAGTGATATAGCTTCAAATGTAGGGGAAACAAACGAGTGAGCTTCAAATCCATGCAAAACACTTGATTTAGCTTCAAATCAAAGTGAAGTAGAAGATTTAGCTTCATATCCATGAGAAACAAATGAATTAGCTTCAGATACTTGCCTTATAAATGATATAGCTTCAACTGCATGCGAAACAAGCGAGTTAGCTTCAAAACCACGCGGGTCTTATGATTTAGCTTCAAATCAATGCGAAGTAGAAGACTTAAGTTCAAATCCATGCAAATCAAATTGTTTAGCTTCAAATACATGTGAAATACATGATTTAGCTTCGACTGCATGCGAAACAAACGAGTTAGCTTCGAATCCAAGCCGAACACATGATGTAGCTTCAAATCAATGCGAAGTAGATGTCTTAGCATCAAATCCATGCAAAACACATGATTTAGCTTCAAATCAATGCGAAGTAGAAGGCTAAGCTTCAAATCCAAGCGAATCAAATGGTTCAGCTTCAAATACTTGTGATGTACATGATTTCGTTTTAACTGCATGTGAAACAAACGTGTTAGCTTCAAATCCAAGCGAAACAGATGATTTAGCTTCAAATCAATGCCAAGTAGAAGCCTTAGCTTCAAAACCATGCGAAACGAATGATTTAGCATCAAATACTTGCGAATATAAGTGATATAGCTTCAAATGCGAGCGAAACAAACGAGTTAGTTTCAATATCCAAGAGAAACACATGATTCAGCTTCAAATCAATGCGATATAGAAGGTTTAGCTTCAAATCTGAGCGAAACAAATGATTTAGGTTCAAACACTTGGGATATAAGTGATATAGCTTCAAATGTAGACCAATCAAACGACTAAGCTTCAAAATCCATGCGATACACATGATTTAGCTTCAAATACTTGCGATATAAGTGATGTAGATTCAACTGCAGGCGAAACAAACGAAATAGCTTCAAATCCATGCGAAACACACGATTTAGCTTCAAATCAATACGAAGTAGAAGACTTAGCTTCAAATCCATGCGAAACAAATGGTTTGGCTTCAAATACTTGTGATATACATGAATCAGCTTGAACTGCATGAGAAACAAACGAGTTAGCTTCAAATCCAAGCGAAACACATGATTTAGCTTCATATCAATGCGAAGTTGAAGGCTTAGCTTCAACTCCATGCAAAATAAATGAGTAACTTTCAAATACTTGCGATGTAAAAGATATAGCTTCAAATGCTGGCGAAACAATCGATTTGAGAAGCACGTTATTTAGCTTCAAATTCATGCGAATCAAATGATTTATCTTCAAATACTTGGGATATAAATGATATTGCTTTAAATACAGGCAAAACAAACGAGTCTGCTTCAAATCCATGCGAAACAAATGATTTAGCTTCAAATACTTGCGACATAAGTGATATAGCTTCAAATGCAGACGAATCAAACGAGTTAGCTTCAAAATCCATGCGATACACATGATTTAGCTACAAATCAATGCGAAACTCATGATTTAGCTTCAAATCAATGCGAAGTAGAAGGCTAAGCTTCAAATCCAAGCGAATCAAATGGTTCAGCTTCAAATACTTGTGATATACATGATTTCGTTTCAACTGCATGTGAAACAAACGTGTTAGCTTCAAATCCAAGCGAAACAGATGATTTAGCTTCAAATCAATGCCAAGTAGAAGCCTTAGCTTCAAATCCATGCGAAACGAATGATTTAGCATCAAATACTTGCGAATATAAGTGATATAGCTTCAAATGCGGGCGAAACAAACGAGTTAGTTTCAATATCCAAGAGAAACACATGATTTAGCTTCAAATCAATACGAAGTAGAAGACTTAGCTTCAAATCCATGCGAAACAAATGGTTTGGCTTCAAATACTTGTGATATACATGAATCAGCTTGAACTGCATGAGAAACAAACGAGTTAGCTTCAAATCCAAGCGAAACACATGATTTAGCTTCATATCAATGCGAAGTTGAAGGCTTAGCTTCAACTCCATGCAAAATAAATGAGTAACTTTCAAATACTTGCGATGTAAAAGATATAGCTTCAAATGCTGGCGAAACAATCGATTTGAGAAGCACGTTATTTAGCTTCAAATTCATGCGAATCAAATGATTTATCTTCAAATACTTGGGATATAAATGATATTGCTTTAAATACAGGCAAAACAAACGAGTCTGCTTCAAATTCATGCGAAACAAATGATTTAGCTTCAAACACTTGGGATATAAGTGATATAGCTTCAAATGTAGACGAATCAAACGAGTTAGCTTCAAAATCCATGCGATACACATGATTTAGCTTCAAATCAATGCGAAGTAGAAGGATTAGCTTCAAATCCATGCGGAACAAACGATTCAGCTTCAAATCAATGCGAACTAGATGTCTTAGCATCAAATCCATGCGAAACACATGATTTAGCTTCTAATGAGTGCGAAGTAGAAGACTTACCTTCAAAGACATGCGAAACAAATAATTTAGCTTCAGATACTTGCGATGTAAGTGATGTAGCTTTAGATGCTGGCGAAACAAATGAGTTAGCTTCATTCCATGCAAAACACATGATTTAGCTTCAAATCAATGCGAAGTAGAAGGCTAAGCTTCAAATCCAAACGAATCAAATGGTTCAGCTTCAAATACTTGTGATATACATGATTTCGTTTCAACTGCATGTGAAACAAACGTGTTAGCTTCAAATCCAAGCGAAACAGATGATTTAGCTTCAAATCAATGCCAAGTAGAAGCCTTAGCTTCAAATCCATGCGAAACGAATGATTTAGCATCAAATACTTGCGAATATAAGTGATATAGCTACAAATGCAGACGAATCAAACGAGTTAGCTTCAAAATCCATGCGATACACATGATTTAGCTTCAAATCAATGCGATATAGAAGGTTTAGCTTCAAATCTGAGCGAAACAAATGATTCAGCTTCAAATTCTCTCGATATTAGTGATATAGCTTCAAATGCAGACGAAACACACATCTGGCTTCAAATCCATGCGAAACAAATGATTTAGTTTCAAGTCAATTCTTAGTAGAAGGATTAGCTTCAAATCCATGCGAAACAAATGATTTAGCTTCAAACACTTGGGATATAAGTGATATAGTTTCAAATGTAGACGAATCAAACGAGTTAGCTTCAAAATCCATGCGATACACATGATTTAGTTTCAAATCAATGCGAAGTAGAAGGCTTAGCTTCAAATACATTAGAAACAATTGATTTAGCTTCAGATACTTGCGATATAAGTGATATAGCTTCAAATGTAGGGGAAACAAACGAGTGAGCTTCAAATCCATGCAAAACACTTGATTTAGCTTCAAATCAAAGTGAAGTAGAAGATTTAGCTTCAAATCCATGAGAAACAAATGAATTAGCTTCAGATACTTGCCTTATAAATGATATAGCTTCAACTACATGCGAAACAAGCGAGTTAGCTTCAAAACCACGCGGATCTTATGATTTAGCTTCAAATCAATGCGAAGTAGAAGACTTAAGTTCAAATCCATGCAAATCAAATTGTTTAGCTTCAAATACATGTGAAATACATGATTTAGCTTCTAATGAGTGCGAAGTAGAAGGCTTAGCTTCAAATCCAAGCGAATCAAATGGTTCAGCTTCAAATACTTGTGATATACATGATTTCGTTTTAACTGCATGTGAAACAAACGTGTTAGCTTCAAATCCAAGCGAAACAGATGATTTAGCTTCAAATCAATGCCAAGTAGAAGCCTTAGCTTCAAATCCATGCGAAACGAATGATTTAGCATCAAATACTTGCGAATATAAGTGATATAGCTTCAAATGCGGGCGAAACAAACGAGTTAGATTCAATATCCAAGAGAAACACATGATTCAGCTTCAAATCAATGCGATATAGAAGGTTTAGCTTCAAATCTGAGCGAAACAAATGATTTAGCTTCAAACACTTGGGATATAAGTGATATAGCTTCAAATGTAGACCAATCAAACGACTAAGCTTCAAAATCCATGCGATACACATGATTTAGCTTCAAATACTTGCGATATAAGTGATGTAGATTCAACTGCAGGCGAAACAAACGAAATAGCTTCAAATCCATGCGAAACACACGATTTAGCTTCAAATCAATACGAAGTAGAAGACTTAGCTTCAAATCCATGCGAAACAAATGGTTTGGCTTCAAATACTTGTGATATACATGAATCAGCTTGAACTGCATGAGAAACAAACGAGTTAGCTTCAAATCCAAGCGAAACACATGATATAGCTTCATATCAATGCGAAGTTGAAGGCTTAGCTTCAACTCCATGCAAAATAAATGAGTAACTTTCAAATACTTGCGATGTAAAAGATATAGCTTCAAATGCTGGCGATACAATCGATTTGAGAAGCACGTTATTTAGCTTCAAACTCATGCGAATCAAATGATTTATCTTCAAATACTTGGGATATAAATGATATTGCTTTAAATACAGGCAAAACAAACGAGTCTGCTTCAAATCCATGCGAAACAAATGATTTAGCTTCAAATACTTGCGACATAAGTGATATAGCTTCAAATGCAGACGAATCAAACGAGTTAGCTTCAAAATCCATGCGATACACATGATTTAGCTTCAAATCAATGCGAAGTAGAAGGATTAGCTTCAAATCCATGCGGAACAAACGATTCAGCTTCAAATCAATGCGAACTAGATGTCTTAGCATCAAATCGATGCGAAACACATGATTTAGCTTCTAATGAGTGCGAAGTAGAAGACTTACCTTCAAAGACATGCGAAACAAATAATTTAGCTTCAGATACTTGCGATGTAAGTGATGTAGCTTTAAATGCTGGCGAAACAAATGAGTTAGCTTCATTCCATGCAAAACACATGATTTAGCTTCAAATCAATGCGAAGTAGAAGGCTAAGCTTCAAATCCAAACGAATCAAATGGTTCAGCTTCAAATACTTGTGATATACATGATTTCGTTTCAACTGCATGTAAATCAAACGTGAAAGCTTCAAATACAAGCGAAACAGATGATTTAGCTTCAAATCAATGCGATGTAGAAGGCTTAGCTTCAAATCCATGCGAAACAAATGATTTAGCTTCAAATACTTGCGACATAAGTGATATAGCTACAAATGCAGACGAATCAAACGAGTTAGCTTCAAAATCCGTGCGATACACATGATTTAGCTTCAAATCAATGCGAAACTCATGATTTAGCTTCAAATCAATGCGAACTAGATGTCATAGCTTCAAAACCATGCGAAACAAATGATTTAGATTCAAATCAATGCGAAGTAGAAGGATTATCTACAAATCCATGCGAAACGAAAGATTTAGCTTTTAATAATTGCGAATAGAAGTGATACAGCTTCAAATGCGGGCGAAACAAACGAGTTAGTTTCATATCCAAGGGAAACACATGATTTAGCTTCAAATCAATGCGATATAGAAGGTTTAGCTTCAAATCTGAGCGAAACAAATGATTCAGCTTCAAATTCTCTCGATATTAGTGATATAGCTTCAAATGCAGACGAAACACACCTCTGGCTTCAAATCCATGCGAAACAAATGATTTAGTTTCAAGTCAATTCTTAGTAGAAGGATTAGCTTCAAATCCATGCGAAACAAATGATTTAGCTTCAAACACTTGGGATATAAGTGATATAGTTTCAAATGTAGACGAATCAAACGAGTTAGCTTCAAAATCCATGCGATACACATGATTTAGTTTCAAATCAATGCGAAGTAGAAGGCTTAGCTTTAAATACATTAGAAACAATTGATTTAGCTTCAGATACTTGCGATATAAGTGATATAGCTTCAAATGTAGGGGAAACAAACGAGTGAGCTTCAAATCCATGCAAAACACTTGATTTAGCTTCAAATCAAAGTGAAGTAGAAGATTTAGCTTCAAATCCATGAGAAACAAATGAATTAGCTTCAGATACTTGCCTTATAAATGATATAGCTTCAACTGCATGCGAAACAAGCGAGTTAGCTTCAAAACCACGCGGGTCTTATGATTTAGCTTCAAATCAATGCGAAGTAGAAGACTTAAGTTCAAATCCATGCAAATCAAATTGTTTAGCTTCAAATACATGTGAAATACATGATTTAGCTTCGACTGCATGCGAAACAAACGAGTTAGCTTCAAATCCAAGCCGAACACATGATGTAGCTTCAAATCAATGCGAAGTAGATGTCTTAGCATCAAATCCATGCAAAACACATGATTTAGCTTCAAATCAATGAGAAGTAGAAGGCTAAGCTTCAAATCCGAGCGAATCAAATGGTTCAGCTTCAAATACTTCTGATATACATGATTTCGTTTTAACTGCATGTGAAACAAACGTGTTAGCTTCAAATCCAAGCGAAACAGATGATTTAGCTTCAAATCAATGCCAAGTAGAAGCCTTAGCTTCACATCCATGCGAAACGAATGATTTAGCATCAAATACTTGCGAATATAAGTGATATAGCTTCAAATGCGGGCGAAACAAACGAGTTAGTTTCAATATCCAAGAGGAACACATGATTCAGCTTCAAATCAATGCGATATAGAAGGTTTAGCTTCAAATCTGAGCGAAACAAATGATTTAGCTTCAAACACTTGGGATATAAGTGATGTAGATTCAACTGCAGGCGAAACAAACGAAATAGCTTCAAATCCATGCGAAACACACGATTTAGCTTCAAATCAATACGAAGTAGAAGACTTAGCTTCAAATCCATGCGAAACAAATGGTTTGGCTTCAAATACTTGTGATATACATGAATCAGCTTGAACTGCATGAGAAACAAACGAGTTAGCTTCAAATCCAAGCGAAACACATGATTTAGCTTCATATCAATGCGAAGTTGAAGGCTTAGCTTCAACTCCATGCAAAATAAATGAGTAACTTTCAAATACTTGCGATGTAAAAGATATAGCTTCAAATGCTGGCGAAACAATCGATTTGAGAAGCACGTTATTTAGCTTCAAATTCATGCGAATCAAATGATTTATCTTCAAATACTTGGGATATAAATGATATTGCTTTAAATACAGGCAAAACAAACGAGTCTGCTTCAAATCCATGCGAAACAAATGATTTAGCTTCAAATACTTGCGACATAAGTGATATAGCTTCAAATGCAGACGAATCAAACGAGTTAGCTTCAAAATCCATGCGATACACATGATTTAGCTACAAATCAATGCGAAACTCATGATTTAGCTTCAAATCAATGCGAACTAGATGTCATAGCTTCAAAACCATGCGAAACAAATGATTTAGATTCAAATCAATGCGAAGTAGAAGGCTTATCTACAAATCCATGCGAAACGAAAGCTTTAGCTTTAAATACTTGCGAATAGAAGTGATACAGCTTCAAATGCGGGCGAAACAAACGAGTTAGTTTCATATCCAAGGGAAACACATGATTTAGCTTCAAATCAATGCGATATAGAGAAGGTTTAGCTTCAAATCTGAGCGAAACAAATGATTCAGCTTCAAATTCTCTCGATATTAGTGATATAGCTTCAAATGCAGACGAAACACACGACTGGCTTCAAATCCATGCGAAACAAATGATTTAGTTTCAAGTCAATTCTTAGTAGAAGGATTAGCTTCAAATCCATGCGAAACAAATGATTTAGCTTCAAACACTTGGGATATAAGTGATATCGCTTCAAATGTAGACGAATCAAACGAGTTAGCTTCAAAATCCATGCGATACACATGATTTAGCTTCAAATCAATGCGAAGTAGAAGGATTAGCTTCAAATCCATGCGGAACAAACGATTGTGCTTCAAACACTTCGGCTATATGTGAAATAGCTTCAGCTGCTTGCGAAACAAACGAGTTAGTTTCAAATCCGCGAAACACATGATTTAGCTTCAAATCAATGCGAAGTAGAAGGCTTATCTTCAAATCCACGCGATACAAATCGTTTAGCTTCAAATACTTGTGATATACATGATTTAGCTTCAGCTGCATTCGAAACAGACGAGTTAGCTTAGAATCCACGCGAAAAAATTATTTAGTTTCAAAAGAATGCGAATTAGAAGGATTAGCTACAAATCCATGCGAAACTAATGATTTAGCTTCAAATGCAGGCGAATCAAACGAGTTAGCTTCAAATCCATGCGAAACAAATGATTTAGTTTCAAGTCAATTCTTAGTAGAAGGATTAGCTTCAAATCCATGCGAAACAAATGATTTAGCTTCAAATTCTCTCGATATTAGTGATATAGCTTCAAATGCAGACGAAACACACGTCTGGCTTCAAATCCATGCGAAACAAATGATTTAGTTTCAAGTCAATTCTTAGTAGAAGGATTAGCTTCAAATCCATGCGAAACAAATGATTTAGCTTCAAACACTTGCGACATAAGTGATATAGCTTCAAATGCAGACGAATCAAACGAGTTAGCTTCAAAATCCAAGCGATACACATGATTTAGCTTCAAATCAATGCGAAACTCATGATTTAGCTTCAAATCAATGCGAACTAGATGTCTTAGCATCAAATCCATGCGAAACACATGATTTAGCTTCTAATGAGTGCGAAGTAGAAGGCTTAGCTTCAAAGCGATGCGAAACAAATAATTTAGCTTCAGATATTTGCGATATAAGTGATGTAGCTTTAAATGCTGGCGAAACAAATGAGTTAGCTTCAAATCCATGCAAAACACATGATTTAGCTTCAAATCAATGCGAAGTAGAAGGCTAAGCTTCAAATCCAAACGAATCAAATGGTTCAGCTTCAAATACTTGTGATATACATGATTTCGTTTCAACTGCATGTGAAACAAACGTGTTAGCTTCAAATCCAAGCGAAACAGATGATTTAGCTTCAAATCAATGCCAAGTACAAGCCTTAGCTTCAAATCCATGCGAAACGAATGATTTAGCATCAAATACTTGCGAATATAAGTGATATAGCTTCAAATGCGGGCGAAACAAACGAGTTAGTTTCAATATCCAAGAGAAACACATGATTTAGCTTCAAATCAATGCGAACTAGATGTCTTAGCATCAAATCCATGCGAAACACATGATTTAGCTTCTAATGAGTGCGAAGTAGAAGGCTTACCTTCAAAGACATGCGAAACAAATAATTTAGCTTCAGATACTTGCGATATAAGTGATGTAGCTTTAAATGCTGGCGAAACAAATGAGTTAGCTTCAAATCCATGCAAAACACATGATTTAGCTTCAAATCAATGCGAAGTAGAAGGCTAAGCTTCAAATCCAAACGAATCAAATGGTTCAGCTTCAAATACTTGTGATATACATGATTTCGTTTCAACTGCATGTGAAACAAACGTGTTAGCTTCAAATCCAAGCGAAACAGATGATTTAGCTTCAAACACTTGGGATATAAGTGATATAGCTTCAAATGTAGACGAATCAAACGAGTTAGCTTCAAAATCTATGCGATACACATGATTTAGCTTCAAATCAATGCGAAGTAGAAGGCTTATCTTCAAATCCACGCGATACAAATCGTTTAGCTTCAAATACTTGTGATATACATGATTTAGCTTCAGCTGCATTCGAAACAGACGAGTTAGCTTAGAATCCACGCGAAAAAATTATTTAGTTTCAAAAGAATGCGAATTAGAAGGATTAGCTACAAATCCATGCGAAACTAATGATTTAGCTTCAAATGCAGGCGAATCAAACGAGTTAGCTTCAAATCCATGCGAAACAAATGATTTAGTTTCAAGTCAATTCTTAGTAGAAGGATTAGCTTCAAATCCATGCGAAACAAATGATTTAGCTTCAAATTCTCTCGATATTAGTGATATAGCTTCAAATGCAGACGAAACACACGTCTGGCTTCAAATCCATGCGAAACAAATGATTTAGTTTCAAGTCAATTCTTAGTAGAAGGATTAGCTTCAAATCCATGCGAAACAAATGATTTAGCTTCAAACACTTGCGACATAAGTGATATAGCTTCAAATGCAGACGAATCAAACGAGTTAGCTTCAAAATCCAAGCGATACACATGATTTAGCTTCAAATCAATGCGAAACTCATGATTTAGCTTCAAATCAATGCGAACTAGATGTCTTAGCATCAAATCCATGCGAAACACATGATTTAGCTTCTAATGAGTGCGAAGTAGAAGGCTTAGCTTCAAAGCGATGCGAAACAAATAATTTAGCTTCAGATATTTGCGATATAAGTGATGTAGCTTTAAATGCTGGCGAAACAAATGAGTTAGCTTCAAATCCATGCAAAACACATGATTTAGCTTCAAATCAATGCGAAGTAGAAGGCTAAGCTTCAAATCCAAACGAATCAAATGGTTCAGCTTCAAATACTTGTGATATACATGATTTCGTTTCAACTGCATGTGAAACAAACGTGTTAGCTTCAAATCCAAGCGAAACAGATGATTTAGCTTCAAATCAATGCCAAGTACAAGCCTTAGCTTCAAATCCATGCGAAACGAATGATTTAGCATCAAATACTTGCGAATATAAGTGATATAGCTTCAAATGCGGGCGAAACAAACGAGTTAGTTTCAATATCCAAGAGAAACACATGATTTAGCTTCAAATCAATGCGAACTAGATGTCTTAGCATCAAATCCATGCGAAACACATGATTTAGCTTCTAATGAGTGCGAAGTAGAAGGCTTACCTTCAAAGACATGCGAAACAAATAATTTAGCTTCAGATACTTGCGATATAAGTGATGTAGCTTTAAATGCTGGCGAAACAAATGAGTTAGCTTCAAATCCATGCAAAACACATGATTTAGCTTCAAATCAATGCGAAGTAGAAGGCTAAGCTTCAAATCCAAACGAATCAAATGGTTCAGCTTCAAATACTTGTGATATACATGATTTCGTTCCAACTGCATGTGAAACAAACGTGTTAGCTTCAAATCCAAGCGAAACAGATGATTTAGATTCAAACACTTGGGATATAAGTGATATAGCTTCAAATGTAGACGAATCAAACGAGTTAGCTTCAAAATCCATGCGATACACATGATTTAGCTTCAAATCAATGCGAAGTAGAAGGCTTATCTTCAAATCCACGCGATACAAATCGTTTAGCTTCAAATACTTGTGATATACATGATTTAGCTTCAGCTGCATTCGAAACAGACGAGTTAGCTTAGAATCCACGCGAAAAAATTATTTAGTTTCAAAAGAATGCGAATTAGAAGGATTAGCTACAAATCCATGCGAAACTAATGATTTAGCTTCAAATGCAGGCGAATCAAACGAGTTAGCTTCAAATCCATGCGAAACAAATGATTTAGTTTCAAGTCAATTCTTAGTAGAAGGATTAGCTTCAAATCCATGCGAAACAAATGATTTAGCTTCAAACACTTGCGACATAAGTGATATAGCTTCAAATGCAGACGAATCAAACGAGTTAGCTTCAAAATCCAAGCGATACACATGATTTAGCTTCAAATCAATGCGAAACTCATGATTTAGCTTCAAATCAATGCGAACTAGATGTCTTAGCATCAAATCCATGCGAAACACATGATTTAGCTTTTAATGAGTGCGAAGTAGAAGGCTTAGCTTCAAAGCGATGCGAAACAAATAATTTAGCTTCAGATACTTGCGATATAAGTGATGTAGCTTTAAATGCTGGCGAAACAAATGAGTTAGCTTCAAATCCATGCAAAACACATGATTTAGCTTCAAATCAATGCGAAGTAGAAGGCTAAGCTTCAAATCCAAACGAATCAAATGGTTCAGCTTCAAATACTTGTGATATACATGATTTCGTTTCAACTGCATGTAAATCAAACGTGAAAGCTTCAAATACAAGCGAAACAGATGATTTAGCTTCAAATCAATGCGATGTAGAAGGCTTAGCTTCAAATCCATGCGAAACAAATGATTTAGCTTCAAATACTTGCGACATAAGTGATATAGCTACAAATGCAGACGAATCAAACGAGTTAGCTTCAAAATCCGTGCGATACACATGATTTAGCTTCAAATCAATGCGAAACTCATGATTTAGCTTCAAATCAATGCGAACTAGATGTCATAGCTTCAAAACCATGCGAAACAAATGATTTAGATTCAAATCAATGCGAAGTAGAAGGATTATCTACAAATCCATGCGAAACGAAAGATTTAGCTTTTAATAATTGCGAATAGAAGTGATACAGCTTCAAATGCGGGCGAAACAAACGAGTTAGTTTCATATCCAAGGGAAACACATGATTTAGCTTCAAATCAATGCGATATAGAAGGTTTAGCTTCAAATCTGAGCGAAACAAATGATTCAGCTTCAAATTCTCTCGATATTAGTGATATAGCTTCAAATGCAGACGAAACACACCTCTGGCTTCAAATCCATGCGAAACAAATGATTTAGTTTCAAGTCAATTCTTAGTAGAAGGATTAGCTTCAAATCCATGCGAAACAAATGATTTAGCTTCAAACACTTGGGATATAAGTGATATAGTTTCAAATGTAGACGAATCAAACGAGTTAGCTTCAAAATCCATGCGATACACATGATTTAGTTTCAAATCAATGCGAAGTAGAAGGCTTAGCTTTAAATACATTAGAAACAATTGATTTAGCTTCAGATACTTGCGATATAAGTGATATAGCTTCAAATGTAGGGGAAACAAACGAGTGAGCTTCAAATCCATGCAAAACACTTGATTTAGCTTCAAATCAAAGTGAAGTAGAAGATTTAGCTTCAAATCCATGAGAAACAAATGAATTAGCTTCAGATACTTGCCTTATAAATGATATAGCTTCAACTGCATGCGAAACAAGCGAGTTAGCTTCAAAACCACGCGGGTCTTATGATTTAGCTTCAAATCAATGCGAAGTAGAAGACTTAAGTTCAAATCCATGCAAATCAAATTGTTTAGCTTCAAATACATGTGAAATACATGATTTAGCTTCGACTGCATGCGAAACAAACGAGTTAGCTTCAAATCCAAGCCGAACACATGATGTAGCTTCAAATCAATGCGAAGTAGATGTCTTAGCATCAAATCCATGCAAAACACATGATTTAGCTTCAAATCAATGAGAAGTAGAAGGCTAAGCTTCAAATCCGAGCGAATCAAATGGTTCAGCTTCAAATACTTCTGATATACATGATTTCGTTTTAACTGCATGTGAAACAAACGTGTTAGCTTCAAATCCAAGCGAAACAGATGATTTAGCTTCAAATCAATGCCAAGTAGAAGCCTTAGCTTCACATCCATGCGAAACGAATGATTTAGCATCAAATACTTGCGAATATAAGTGATATAGCTTCAAATGCGGGCGAAACAAACGAGTTAGTTTCAATATCCAAGAGGAACACATGATTCAGCTTCAAATCAATGCGATATAGAAGGTTTAGCTTCAAATCTGAGCGAAACAAATGATTTAGCTTCAAACACTTGGGATATAAGTGATGTAGATTCAACTGCAGGCGAAACAAACGAAATAGCTTCAAATCCATGCGAAACACACGATTTAGCTTCAAATCAATACGAAGTAGAAGACTTAGCTTCAAATCCATGCGAAACAAATGGTTTGGCTTCAAATACTTGTGATATACATGAATCAGCTTGAACTGCATGAGAAACAAACGAGTTAGCTTCAAATCCAAGCGAAACACATGATTTAGCTTCATATCAATGCGAAGTTGAAGGCTTAGCTTCAACTCCATGCAAAATAAATGAGTAACTTTCAAATACTTGCGATGTAAAAGATATAGCTTCAAATGCTGGCGAAACAATCGATTTGAGAAGCACGTTATTTAGCTTCAAATTCATGCGAATCAAATGATTTATCTTCAAATACTTGGGATATAAATGATATTGCTTTAAATACAGGCAAAACAAACGAGTCTGCTTCAAATCCATGCGAAACAAATGATTTAGCTTCAAATACTTGCGACATAAGTGATATAGCTTCAAATGCAGACGAATCAAACGAGTTAGCTTCAAAATCCATGCGATACACATGATTTAGCTACAAATCAATGCGAAACTCATGATTTAGCTTCAAATCAATGCGAACTAGATGTCATAGCTTCAAAACCATGCGAAACAAATGATTTAGATTCAAATCAATGCGAAGTAGAAGGCTTATCTACAAATCCATGCGAAACGAAAGCTTTAGCTTTAAATACTTGCGAATAGAAGTGATACAGCTTCAAATGCGGGCGAAACAAACGAGTTAGTTTCATATCCAAGGGAAACACATGATTTAGCTTCAAATCAATGCGATATAGAGAAGGTTTAGCTTCAAATCTGAGCGAAACAAATGATTCAGCTTCAAATTCTCTCGATATTAGTGATATAGCTTCAAATGCAGACGAAACACACGACTGGCTTCAAATCCATGCGAAACAAATGATTTAGTTTCAAGTCAATTCTTAGTAGAAGGATTAGCTTCAAATCCATGCGAAACAAATGATTTAGCTTCAAACACTTGGGATATAAGTGATATCGCTTCAAATGTAGACGAATCAAACGAGTTAGCTTCAAAATCCATGCGATACACATGATTTAGCTTCAAATCAATGCGAAGTAGAAGGATTAGCTTCAAATCCATGCGGAACAAACGATTGTGCTTCAAACACTTCGGCTATATGTGAAATAGCTTCAGCTGCTTGCGAAACAAACGAGTTAGTTTCAAATCCGCGAAACACATGATTTAGCTTCAAATCAATGCGAAGTAGAAGGCTTATCTTCAAATCCACGCGATACAAATCGTTTAGCTTCAAATACTTGTGATATACATGATTTAGCTTCAGCTGCATTCGAAACAGACGAGTTAGCTTAGAATCCACGCGAAAAAATTATTTAGTTTCAAAAGAATGCGAATTAGAAGGATTAGCTACAAATCCATGCGAAACTAATGATTTAGCTTCAAATGCAGGCGAATCAAACGAGTTAGCTTCAAATCCATGCGAAACAAATGATTTAGTTTCAAGTCAATTCTTAGTAGAAGGATTAGCTTCAAATCCATGCGAAACAAATGATTTAGCTTCAAATTCTCTCGATATTAGTGATATAGCTTCAAATGCAGACGAAACACACGTCTGGCTTCAAATCCATGCGAAACAAATGATTTAGTTTCAAGTCAATTCTTAGTAGAAGGATTAGCTTCAAATCCATGCGAAACAAATGATTTAGCTTCAAACACTTGCGACATAAGTGATATAGCTTCAAATGCAGACGAATCAAACGAGTTAGCTTCAAAATCCAAGCGATACACATGATTTAGCTTCAAATCAATGCGAAACTCATGATTTAGCTTCAAATCAATGCGAACTAGATGTCTTAGCATCAAATCCATGCGAAACACATGATTTAGCTTCTAATGAGTGCGAAGTAGAAGGCTTAGCTTCAAAGCGATGCGAAACAAATAATTTAGCTTCAGATATTTGCGATATAAGTGATGTAGCTTTAAATGCTGGCGAAACAAATGAGTTAGCTTCAAATCCATGCAAAACACATGATTTAGCTTCAAATCAATGCGAAGTAGAAGGCTAAGCTTCAAATCCAAACGAATCAAATGGTTCAGCTTCAAATACTTGTGATATACATGATTTCGTTTCAACTGCATGTGAAACAAACGTGTTAGCTTCAAATCCAAGCGAAACAGATGATTTAGCTTCAAATCAATGCCAAGTACAAGCCTTAGCTTCAAATCCATGCGAAACGAATGATTTAGCATCAAATACTTGCGAATATAAGTGATATAGCTTCAAATGCGGGCGAAACAAACGAGTTAGTTTCAATATCCAAGAGAAACACATGATTTAGCTTCAAATCAATGCGAACTAGATGTCTTAGCATCAAATCCATGCGAAACACATGATTTAGCTTCTAATGAGTGCGAAGTAGAAGGCTTACCTTCAAAGACATGCGAAACAAATAATTTAGCTTCAGATACTTGCGATATAAGTGATGTAGCTTTAAATGCTGGCGAAACAAATGAGTTAGCTTCAAATCCATGCAAAACACATGATTTAGCTTCAAATCAATGCGAAGTAGAAGGCTAAGCTTCAAATCCAAACGAATCAAATGGTTCAGCTTCAAATACTTGTGATATACATGATTTCGTTTCAACTGCATGTGAAACAAACGTGTTAGCTTCAAATCCAAGCGAAACAGATGATTTAGCTTCAAACACTTGGGATATAAGTGATATAGCTTCAAATGTAGACGAATCAAACGAGTTAGCTTCAAAATCTATGCGATACACATGATTTAGCTTCAAATCAATGCGAAGTAGAAGGCTTATCTTCAAATCCACGCGATACAAATCGTTTAGCTTCAAATACTTGTGATATACATGATTTAGCTTCAGCTGCATTCGAAACAGACGAGTTAGCTTAGAATCCACGCGAAAAAATTATTTAGTTTCAAAAGAATGCGAATTAGAAGGATTAGCTACAAATCCATGCGAAACTAATGATTTAGCTTCAAATGCAGGCGAATCAAACGAGTTAGCTTCAAATCCATGCGAAACAAATGATTTAGTTTCAAGTCAATTCTTAGTAGAAGGATTAGCTTCAAATCCATGCGAAACAAATGATTTAGCTTCAAATTCTCTCGATATTAGTGATATAGCTTCAAATGCAGACGAAACACACGTCTGGCTTCAAATCCATGCGAAACAAATGATTTAGTTTCAAGTCAATTCTTAGTAGAAGGATTAGCTTCAAATCCATGCGAAACAAATGATTTAGCTTCAAACACTTGCGACATAAGTGATATAGCTTCAAATGCAGACGAATCAAACGAGTTAGCTTCAAAATCCAAGCGATACACATGATTTAGCTTCAAATCAATGCGAAACTCATGATTTAGCTTCAAATCAATGCGAACTAGATGTCTTAGCATCAAATCCATGCGAAACACATGATTTAGCTTCTAATGAGTGCGAAGTAGAAGGCTTAGCTTCAAAGCGATGCGAAACAAATAATTTAGCTTCAGATATTTGCGATATAAGTGATGTAGCTTTAAATGCTGGCGAAACAAATGAGTTAGCTTCAAATCCATGCAAAACACATGATTTAGCTTCAAATCAATGCGAAGTAGAAGGCTAAGCTTCAAATCCAAACGAATCAAATGGTTCAGCTTCAAATACTTGTGATATACATGATTTCGTTTCAACTGCATGTGAAACAAACGTGTTAGCTTCAAATCCAAGCGAAACAGATGATTTAGCTTCAAATCAATGCCAAGTACAAGCCTTAGCTTCAAATCCATGCGAAACGAATGATTTAGCATCAAATACTTGCGAATATAAGTGATATAGCTTCAAATGCGGGCGAAACAAACGAGTTAGTTTCAATATCCAAGAGAAACACATGATTTAGCTTCAAATCAATGCGAACTAGATGTCTTAGCATCAAATCCATGCGAAACACATGATTTAGCTTCTAATGAGTGCGAAGTAGAAGGCTTACCTTCAAAGACATGCGAAACAAATAATTTAGCTTCAGATACTTGCGATATAAGTGATGTAGCTTTAAATGCTGGCGAAACAAATGAGTTAGCTTCAAATCCATGCAAAACACATGATTTAGCTTCAAATCAATGCGAAGTAGAAGGCTAAGCTTCAAATCCAAACGAATCAAATGGTTCAGCTTCAAATACTTGTGATATACATGATTTCGTTCCAACTGCATGTGAAACAAACGTGTTAGCTTCAAATCCAAGCGAAACAGATGATTTAGATTCAAACACTTGGGATATAAGTGATATAGCTTCAAATGTAGACGAATCAAACGAGTTAGCTTCAAAATCCATGCGATACACATGATTTAGCTTCAAATCAATGCGAAGTAGAAGGCTTATCTTCAAATCCACGCGATACAAATCGTTTAGCTTCAAATACTTGTGATATACATGATTTAGCTTCAGCTGCATTCGAAACAGACGAGTTAGCTTAGAATCCACGCGAAAAAATTATTTAGTTTCAAAAGAATGCGAATTAGAAGGATTAGCTACAAATCCATGCGAAACTAATGATTTAGCTTCAAATGCAGGCGAATCAAACGAGTTAGCTTCAAATCCATGCGAAACAAATGATTTAGTTTCAAGTCAATTCTTAGTAGAAGGATTAGCTTCAAATCCATGCGAAACAAATGATTTAGCTTCAAACACTTGCGACATAAGTGATATAGCTTCAAATGCAGACGAATCAAACGAGTTAGCTTCAAAATCCAAGCGATACACATGATTTAGCTTCAAATCAATGCGAAACTCATGATTTAGCTTCAAATCAATGCGAACTAGATGTCTTAGCATCAAATCCATGCGAAACACATGATTTAGCTTTTAATGAGTGCGAAGTAGAAGGCTTAGCTTCAAAGCGATGCGAAACAAATAATTTAGCTTCAGATACTTGCGATATAAGTGATGTAGCTTTAAATGCTGGCGAAACAAATGAGTTAGCTTCAAATCCATGCAAAACACATGATTTAGCTTCAAATCAATGCGAAGTAGAAGGCTAAGCTTCAAATCCAAACGAATCAAATGGTTCAGCTTCAAATACTTGTGATATACATGATTTCGTTTCAACTGCATGTGAAACAAACGTGTTAGCTTCAAATCCAAGCGAAACAGATGATTTAGCTTCAAATCAATGCCAAGTAGAAGCCTTAGCTTCAAATCCATGCGAAACGAATGATTTAGCATCAAATACTTGCGAATATAAGTGATATAGCTTCAAATGCGGGCGAAACAAACGAGTTAGTTTCAATATCCAAGAGAAACACATGATTTAGCTTCAAATCAATGCGAACTAGATGTCTTAGCATCAAATCCATGCGAAACACATGATTTAGCTTCTAATGAGTGCGGAGTAGAAGGCTTACCTTCAAAGACATGCGAAACAAATAATTTAGCTTCAGATACTTGCGATATAAGTGATGTAGCTTTAAATGCTGGCGAAACAAATGAGTTAGCTTCAAATCCATGCAAAACACATGATTTAGCTTCAAATCAATGCGAAGTAGAAGGCTAAGCTTCAAATCCAAACGAATCAAATGGTTCAGCTTCAAATACTTGTGATATACATGATTTCGTTTCAACTGCATGTGAAACAAACGTGTTAGCTTCAAATCCAAGCGAAATAGATGATTTAGCTTCAAACACTTGGGATATAAGTGATATAGCTTCAAATGTAGACGAATCAAACGAGTTAGCTTCAAAATCCATGCGATACACATGATTTAGCTTCAAATCAATGCGAAGTAGAAGGATTAGCTTCAAATCCATGCGGAACAAACGATTGTGCTTCAAACACTTCGGCTATATGTGAAATAGCTTCAGCTGCTTGCGAAACAAACGAGTTAGCTTCAAATCCGCGAAACACATGATTTAGCTTCAAATCAATGCGAAGTAGAAGGCTTATCTTCAAATCCACGCGATTCAAATCGTTTAGCTTCAAATACTTGTGATATACATGATTTAGCTTCAGCTGCATTCGAAACAGACGAGTTAGCTTAGAATCCACGCGAAAAAATTATTTAGCTTCAAAAGAATGCGAATTAGAAGGATTAGCTACAAATCCATGCGAAACTAATGATTTAGCTTCAAATGCAGGCGAATCAAACGAGTTAGCTTCAAATCCATGCGAAACAAATGATTTGGTTTCAAGTCAATTCTTAGTAGAAGGATTAGCTTCAAATCCATGCGAAACAAATGATTTAGCTTCAAACACTTGCGACATAAGTGATATAGCTTCAAATGCAGACGAATCAAACGAGTTAGCTTCAAAATCCATGCGATACACATGATTTAGCTTCAAATCAATGCGAAACTCATGATTTAGCTTCAAATCAATGCGAACTAGATGTCTTAGCATTAAATCCATGCGAAACACATGATTTAGCTTCTAATGAGTGCGAAGTAGAAGGCTTAGCTTCAAAGCGATGCGAAACAAATAATTTAGCTTCAGATACTTGCGATATAAGTGATGTAGCTTTAAATGCTTGCGAAACAAATGAGTTAGCTTCAAATCCATGCGAAACAAATGATTTAGCTTCAAACACTTGGGATATAAGTGATATAGTTTCAAATGTAGACGAATCAAACGAGTTAGCTTCAAAATCCATGCTATACACATGATTTAGTTACAAATCAATGCGAAGTAGAAGGCTTAGCTTCAAATACATTAGAAACAATTGATTTAGCTTCAGATACTTGCGATATAAATGATATAGCTTCAGATGCAGGGGAAACAAACGAGTGAGTTTCAAATCCATGCAAAACACTTGATTTAGCTTCAAATCAAAGTGAAGTAGAAGATTTAGCTTCAAATCCATGAGAAAGAAATGAATTAGCTTCAGACACTTGCCTTATAAATGATATAGCTTCAACTGCATGCGAAACAAGCGAGTTAGCTTCAAATCCACGCGGGTCTTATGATTTAGCTTCAAATCAATGCGAAGTAGAAGACTTAAGTTCAAATCCATGCAAATCAAATTGTTTAGCTTCAAATACATGTGAAATACATGATTTAGCTTCGACTGCATGCGAAACAAACGAGTTAGCTTCAAATCCAAGCCGAACACATGATGTAGCTTCAAATCAATGCGAAGTAGATGTCTTAGCATCAAACCCATGCGAAACACATGATTTAGCTTCTAATGAGTGCGAAGTAGAAGGCTTAGCTTCAAAGCCATGCGAAACAAATAATTTAGCTTCAGATACTTGCGATAAAAGTGATGTAGCTTTAAATGCTGGCGAAACAAATGAGTTAGCTACAAATCCATGCGAAACAGATGATTTAGCTCCAAATCCATGCGAAACAAATGATTTTGCCTCAAATGCTTTGGGATATAAGTGATATAACTTGAACGGAAGGCGGACCAAACGAGTTAGATTCAAATGCATGCCAGACACATGATTTAGCTTCACATACTTGCGTTATAAGTGATATAGCTTCAAATGCAGGCGAAACAAACCAGTTAGCTTCAAATCCATGCGAAACAAATGATATTTCCTCAAATAATTGCGATATACGTGATATAGCTTCAAATGCAGGAGAAACAAACGAGTTAGCTCCAAAACCATGCGAAACAAATGATTTAGCATAAAATCACTGCGAAGTGGAAGGCTTAGCTTCAAATCCATGTGACAAAAATGATTTTGCTTCAATTACTTGCGATATAAATGATATAGCTTCAAATGCAGGCGATACAAACGAGTTAGCTTCTAGTCCATGCGAAACTCATGACTTAGCGTCAAATCAATGCGAAGTAGAAGGTTTAGCTTCAAATCCGTGCGAAACAACTGGTTTGGTTTCAAATACTTGTGGTATACGTTATTTAGATTTAACTGCATGCGCAACGAACGAGTTAGCTTCAAATCCATGCGAAACACATGATTTAGCTGAAAATCAATGCGATGTTGAAGGTTTAGCTACAAATCCATGTGAAACACATGATTTATCTTCTAATCAATGCGAAGTAGAAGGCTTATCTTCAAATCCACGCGGAAGAAATGGTTTAGCCTTAACTATTTGTGATAAACATGATTTAGATTCAACTGCATGCGGAACAAACGAGTTAGCTTCAAAACCCATGCGAAACACATGATGTATCTTCAAATTCATGCGAAACACATGGTTTAGCATCAAATTCATGCGAAACAAATGATTTAGGTTCAGATACTTGTGATAAACATGATTTAGATTCAACTGCGTGCGAAACAAACTAGTTAGCTTCAAATCCATGCAAAACACATGATTTAGCTTCAAATCAATGCGAAGTAGAAGGCTAAGCTTCAAATCCATGCGAAACAAACGAGTAAGATACAAATCCGTGCGAAACACATTATTTAGCTTCAAATCAATGCGAAGTAGACGAGTTAGCTTCAAATGCATGCGGAATAAATGATTTAGCTTCTAATACTTATGATATACATGATTTAGCTTCAACTGCATGCGAAACAAACGAAATAGCTTCAAATCCATGCAAAACACATGATTTAGCTTCAAGTTAATGCGATGTAGACGGTTTAGTTTCAAAACCATGCGAAACAAATGGTATAGCTTCAGGTACTTGCGGTATAAATAAAATAGCTACAAATGCAGTAGGGACAAACGAGTTAGCTTCTTATCCATGCGATACACATGATTTAGCTTCAAATCAATGCGAAGTAGAAGGCTTAGCTTCAAATACATGCGAAACGAAAGATTTAGTTTCAAATACTTGCGAATATGAGGGATACAGCTTCAAATGCAGGTGTAACAAACGAGTTAGCCTCAAATCCATGCAAAATACATGATTTAGCTTCAAATCAATGCGAAGTAAAAGGATTAGCTTCAAATACATGCGAAACAGATGATTTAGGTTCAGATCCTTGCTATGTAAGTGATACAGCTTAAAATGCAGGAGAAACAAACTACTTAGATCCAAATCCATGCGAAAAACATGATTTAGCTTCATATCATTGCGAAGTAGAAGACTTAGTTTCAAATCTATGCGACACAAATGAATTGGATTCAAATCACTGCGAAGTAGAAGGCTTAGCTTCAAATCCATGCGAATCAAATGGTTTAGCTTCAAATACTTGTGAGTAACATGATTTAGCTCCAACTGCATGCGAATCAAAAGAGTTAGCTTCAAATCCATGCGAATCATATGATTTAGTTTCAAATCAATGCGAAGTAGAAAGCTTGGCTTCAAATCCATTCGAAACACAATATTTAGCTTCAAATCAACGCGAAACACATGGTATAGCTTCGTAATCTTGCGAAACAAAAGCGTTAGCTTCAGATACTTGTGATAAACATGATTTAGATTCAACTGCATGCGAAACAAACGAGTCAGCTTCAAATCCATGCGATAAACATGATTAAGCTTTAAATCAATGCGAACTAGAAGGCTTAACTTCAAATCCAAGCGAAGCACATGATCTAGCTTCAAATCAATTCGAAGTATAAGGCTTAGATCCAAATCCAAGCGAATAAAATGATTTTTCTTCAAATAATTGC
The DNA here is from genome assembly GCF_051020955.1 of Megalopta genalis. Classification (NCBI taxonomy): domain Eukaryota; kingdom Metazoa; phylum Arthropoda; class Insecta; order Hymenoptera; family Halictidae; genus Megalopta; species Megalopta genalis. The sequence goes on along the minus strand of NW_027476946.1, from coordinate 50,919 downwards.
GATATACGTGATATAGCTTCAAATGCAGGCGAAACAAACGAGATAGCTTCAAATCCATGCGAAACACACGATTTAGCTTCAAATCAATACGAAGTAGAAGACTTAGCTTCAAATCCATGCGAAACAAATGGTTTGGCTTCAAATACTTGTGATATACATGAATCAGCTTCAACTGCATGAGAAACAAACGAGTTAGCTTCAAATCCAAGCGAAACACATGATTTAGCTTCATATCAATGCGAAGTTGAAGGCTTAGCTTCAACTCCATGCAACATAAATGAGTAACTTTCAAATACTTGCGATGTAAAAGATATAGCTTCAAATGCTGGCGAAACAATCGATTTGAGAAGCACGTTATTTAGCTTCAAATTCATGCGAATCAAATGAATTAGCTTCAAAACAAAGCTATAAACATGATTTAGCTTCAAATCAATGCGATATAAGTGAAACAGCTTCAAATGCAGACAAAAGAAACGAGTTAGCTTCACATCCGTGCGAAACACATGATTCAGCTTCACATCCAAGGGAAACACATGATTTAGCTTCAAATTAATTCGAAGTAGAAGGCTTAGCTTCAAATCCAAGCGAAACGAATGATTTAGCTTCAAATACTTGCAAATATAAGTAAAATAGCTTCAGATGCAGGCGAAACAAACGAGTTAGCCTCAAATCCATGCAAAATACATGATTTAGCTTAAAATCCATGCGAAGTAGAAGGCTTAGCTTCAAATACATGCGAAACAGATGATTTAGGTTCAGATACTTGCTATATAAGTGATATAGCTTAAAGTGCAGGAGAAACAAACGAGTTAGATCCAAATCCATTCTAGACAAATGATTTAGCTTCAGATCAATGCGAAGTAGAAGGCTTAGCTTCAAATCCATGCGGAACAAATGGTTTTGCTTCAATTACTTGTAACATACATGATTTAGCTTCAACTGCATACGAAACAAACGAGGTAGCTTCAAATCCAAGCGAAACACATGATTTAGCTTCAAATCAACGCGATGTAGAAGTCTTAGCTTTAAATCCATGCAAAACACGTGATGTAGCTAGCAATCAATGCGAAGTAGAAGGCTTAGCTTCAAATCCATGCGAAACAAATGGTTCAGCTTGAAATTCTTGCGATATAAATGATATAGCTTTAAATACGGGCGAAACAAACGAGTTAGCTTCAAATCCAAGGGAAACACATGATTTAACTTCAACTCAATGCGAAGTAAAAGACTTAGCTTCAAATCAATGCGAAGCCACTGGTTTATCTTCAAATACTTGTGATATTCATGATTTAACTTCGACTGCAGGCGAAACAAACGAGTTAGCTTCATATCCATGCGAAACACATGATTTAGCTTCATATCATTGCGAAGTAGAAGACTTAGTTTCAAATCTATGCGACACAAATGAATTGGATTCAAATCACTGCGAAGTAGAAGGCTTATCTTCAAATCCATGCGAATCAAATGGTTTAGCTTCAAATACTTGTGATTTATATGATTTAGCTCCAACTGCATGCGAATCAAACGAGTTAGCTTCAAATCCATGCGAATCATATGATTTAGTTTCAAATCAATGCGAAGTAGAAAGCTTGACTTCAAATCCAAGTGAAACATATCGTTTGGCTTCAAATACTTATGATATACATGAATCAGCTTCAACTGAAGCCGAAACAAACAAGTTAGCTCCAAATCCAAGCGAAACACATTATTTCGCTTCAAATCAATGCGAAGTAGAAGGCTTAGCTTCAAATCCATTCGAAACAAATTATTCAGCTTCAAATACTTGCGGTATAAATGAAGTAGCTTCAAATGCAGGCGAAACAAACAAGTTAGATACAAATCCGTGCGAAACACATTATTTACCTTCAAACCAATGCGAAGTAGACAACATAGCTTCAAATGTATGCGGAATAAATGATTTAGCTTCAAATACTTATGATATACATGATTTAGCTTCAACTGCATGCGTAACAAACGAATTAGCTTCAAATCCATGCAAAACACATGATTTAGCTTCTGGTCAATGCGATGTAGACGGTTTAGCTTCCAAACCATGCGAAACAAATGATATAGCTTCAGATTCTTACGGTATAAATAAAATAGCTACAAATGCAGGAGGATGTTAGCTTCCAATTAATGCGTTACACATGATTTAGCTTCTAATCAATGCCAAGTAGAAGGCGTAGCTTCAAATCCAAGCGAAACACATGATTTAACTTCAAATCAGTGCGAAGTAGAAGGCTTACATACAAATCCATGCGAATCAAATGGTTCGACTTCAAATACTTGTGAAATACATTATTAAACTTTAACTGCATGCGAAGCAAACGAGTTAGCTAAAAATCCATGTGAAACACATGATTTATATTCAAATTCATGCGAAACACATGGTTTAGCTTCATATTCTTGCGAAACAAATGGGTTAGATTCAGATACTTGTGATAAACATGATTTAGTTCAACTGCATGCGAAACAAACGAGTTAGCTTCAAATCCAAGGGAAACACATGATTTAGCTTCAATGCAATGCAAAGTAGAAGGCTTAGCTTCAAATCCATGCGAATCAAATGGTTTAGCTTCAAATCAGTGCGAAGTAGAAGGCTTAGCTTCAAATCCATTCGAAACACATTATTTAGCTTCAAATCAACGCGAAACACATGGTATAGCTTCGTATTCTTGCGAAACAAATGCGTTAGCTTCAGATACTTGTGATAAACATGATTTAGATTCAACTGCATGCGAAACAAACGAGTCAGCTTCAAATCCATGCGATAAACATGATTAAGCTTTAAATCAATGCGATCTAGAAGGCTTAACTTCAAATCCATGCGAAACACATGATCTAGCTTCAAATCAATTCGAAGTATAAGGCTTAGATTCAAATCCAAGCGAATCAAATGGTTTAGCTTCAAATACTTGTCTTATAAATGAAATTGCTTCAAATGCACGCGAAGCAAATGAGTTAGCATCAAATCCATGCAAAACGAATGATTAAGCTTCAAATGAATGCGAAACACATGATTTAGGTTCAAATTAGTGGGGAACACGTGGTTTAGAATCAAATACATGCGAAACAAATTGTTTAGCTTCAGATACTTATGATATACATAATTTAGATTCAACTGAATGCGAAACAACCGAGTTAGCTTCAAATCCAAGCGAAACACTTGATTTAGCTTCAAATCAATGCGATGTAGATGGATTAGCTTCAAGTCCATGAGAAACAAATGATTTAGCTTCCGATACTTGCGATATAAATGTTATAGCTTCAAATGCAGGCGATCAAACGTGTTAGCTACAAATCCATGTGAAACACATGAAATCAATGCAATGTAGACGGTTTTGATTCAAATCCATGCGACACAAATGATTTAGCTTCATATGCAGGCGAATCGAACGAGTTAGATTCATATCCATGCGAAACACATGATTTAGATGCAAATCAATGCGACGTAGAAGGCTTAGCTTGAAATTCATGCGGAACAAATAATTTAGCTTCAAATACTTTTGATATAAGTGATATAGACTCAACAGCAGGCGAAACAAACGAGTTAGCTTCAAATCCATGCGATATAAATGAAGTAGGTTCAAAAGCAGTAAAAACAAACGAGTTAGCTTCAAATCCAAGCAAAACACATGATTTAGCTTCAAATCAATGCGAAGTAGAAGGCTTATCTTCAAATCCATGCGATACAAATGGTTTAGATTCAAATAATTGTGATATTCATGATTTAGCTGCAGCTGCATTCGAAACAGACGAGTTAGCTTCAAATCCACGCGAAATACATTATTTAGCTTCAAAACAATGTGAATTAGAAAGCTTAGCTTCAAATCCATGCGAATCGAATGATTTAGCTCCAAATACTTGCGAATATAAGGGATACAGATTCAAATGCATGCGAAACAAACGAGTTAGCTTCAAATACTTGCGATATAAGTGAAACAGCTTCAAATGCAGACAAAACAAACGAGTTAGCTTCACATCCGTGCGAAACACATGATTCAGCTTCATATCCAAGGGAAACACATGATTTAGCTTCAAATCAATGCGAAGTAGAAGGCCCATCTTCAAATCCATACGAAACAAATGGTTTAGCTTCGACTACCAGTGATATATATGATTTAGCTTTAACTGCAAGCGAAACAAACGAGTTAGCTTCAGATGCATGCGAAACAGATGATTTAGCTTCAAACCAATGCGATGTAGAATGTTTAGCTTCAAATCCATGCGAAACAAATTATTTAGCTTCAAACACTTGGGATATAGTTGATATAGCTTCAAATGCAGACGAATCGAACGAGTTAGTTTCAAAATCCATGCGATAAACATGATTTAGCTTCAAATCAATTCGAAGTAGAAGGCTTAGCTTCAAATCCAAGCGAAACGAATGATTTAGCTTCAAATACTTGCAAATATAAGTAAAATAGCTTCATATGCAGGCGAAACGAACGAGTTAGCTTCAACTCCATGCGATACACATGTCTTAGCTGCAAATCAATGCGACGTAGAAGGTTCAGCTTCTAATCCATGCAAAACAAACGATTTAGCATCAGATACTTGCGATGTAACTGATATAGCTCCAAATGCATACGAATCAAACGTGTTAGCTGCAAAATCTACGCGATACACATGATTTAGCTTCAAATCAATGCGAAGTAGATGGCTCATCTTCAAATCCATGCGAAACGAATGATTTTGCGTCAAATACATGCGATATAATTGATATAGATTCATATGCAGGCGAATCGAACGAGTTAGCTTCATATCCATGCGAAACACATGATTTAGATGCAAATCAATGCGACGTAGAAGGCTTAGCTTGAAATCCATGCGGAACAAATAATTTAGCTTCAAATACTTTTGATATAAATGATATAGACTCAACAGCAGGCGAAACAAACGAGTTAGCTTCAAATCCATGCGATATAAATGAAGTAGGTTCAAAAGCAGTAAAAACAAACGAGTTAGCTTCATATCCATGCGAAACACATGATTTAGCTTCATATCATTGCGAAGTAGAAGACTTAGTTTCAAATCTATGCGACACAAATGAATTGGATTCAAATCACTGCGAAGTAGAAGGCTTATCTTCAAATCCATGCGAATCAAATGGTTTAGCTTCAAATACTTGTGATTTATATGATTTAGCTCCAACTGCATGCGAATCAAACGAGTTAGCTTCAAATCCATGCGAATCATATGATTTAGTTTCAAATCAATGCGAAGTAGAAAGCTTGACTTCAAATCCAAGTGAAACATATCGTTTGGCTTCAAATACTTATGATATACATGAATCAGCTTCAACTGAAGCCGAAACAAACAAGTTAGCTCCAAATCCAAGCGAAACACATTATTTCGCTTCAAATCAATGCGAAGTAGAAGGCTTAGCTTCAAATCCATTCGAAACAAATTATTCAGCTTCAAATACTTGCGGTATAAATGAAGTAGCTTCAAATGCAGGCGAAACAAACAAGTTAGATACAAATCCGTGCGAAACACATTATTTACCTTCAAACCAATGCGAAGTAGACAACATAGCTTCAAATGTATGCGGAATAAATGATTTAGCTTCAAATACTTATGATATACATGATTTAGCTTCAACTGCATGCGTAACAAACGAATTAGCTTCAAATCCATGCAAAACACATGATTTAGCTTCTGGTCAATGCGATGTAGACGGTTTAGCTTCCAAACCATGCGAAACAAATGATATAGCTTCAGATTCTTACGGTATAAATAAAATAGCTACAAATGCAGGAGGATGTTAGCTTCCAATTAATGCGTTACACATGATTTAGCTTCTAATCAATGCCAAGTAGAAGGCGTAGCTTCAAATCCAAGCGAAACACATGATTTAACTTCAAATCAGTGCGAAGTAGAAGGCTTACATTCAAATCCATGCGAATCAAATGGTTCGACTTCAAATACTTGTGAAATACATTATTAAACTTTAACTGCATGCGAAGCAAACGAGTTAGCTAAAAATCCATGTGAAACACATGATTTATATTCAAATTCATGCGAAACACATGGTTTAGCTTCATATTCTTGCGAAACAAATGGGTTAGATTCAGATACTTGTGATAAACATGATTTAGTTCAACTGCATGCGAAACAAACGAGTTAGCTTCAAATCCAAGGGAAACACATGATTTAGCTTCAATGCAATGCAAAGTAGAAGGCTTAGCTTCAAATCCATGCGAATCAAATGGTTTAGCTTCAAATCAGTGCGAAGTAGAAGGCTTAGCTTCAAATCCATTCGAAACACATTATTTAGCTTCAAATCAACGCGAAACACATGGTATAGCTTCGTATTCTTGCGAAACAAATGCGTTAGCTTCAGATACTTGTGATAAACATGATTTAGATTCAACTGCATGCGAAACAAACGAGTCAGCTTCAAATCCATGCGATAAACATGATTAAGCTTTAAATCAATGCGATCTAGAAGGCTTAACTTCAAATCCATGCGAAACACATGATCTAGCTTCAAATCAATTCGAAGTATAAGGCTTAGATTCAAATCCAAGCGAATCAAATGGTTTAGCTTCAAATACTTGTCTTATAAATGAAATTGCTTCAAATGCACGCGAAACAAATGAGTTAGCATCAAATCCATGCAAAACACATGATTAAGCTTCAAATGAATGCGAAACACATGATTTAGGTTCAAATTAGTGGGGAACACGTGGTTTAGAATCAAATACATGCGAAACAAATTGTTTAGCTTCAGATACTTATGATATACATAATTTAGATTCAACTGAATGCGAAACAACCGAGTTAGCTTCAAATCCAAGCGAAACACTTGATTTAGCTTCAAATCAATGCGATGTAGATGGATTAGCTTCAAGTCCATGAGAAACAAATGATTTAGCTTCCGATACTTGCGATATAAATGTTATAGCTTCAAATGCAGGCGATCAAACGTGTTAGCTACAAATCCATGTGAAACACATGAAATCAATGCAATGTAGAAGGTTTTGATTCAAATCCATGCGACACAAATGATTTAGCTTCATATGCAGGCGAAACGAACGAGTTAGCTTCAACTCCATGCGATACACATGTTTTAGCTGCAAATCAATGCGACGTAGAAGGTTTAGCTTCTAATCCATGCAAAGCAAACGATTTAGCATCAGATACTTGCGATATAACTGATATAGCTCCAAATGCATACGAATCAAACGAGTTTGCTGCAAAATCTACGCGATACACATGATTTAGCTTCAAATCAATGCGAAGTAGATGGCTCATCTTCAAATCCATGCGCAACGAACGAATTAGCTTCAGATACATGCGAAACACATGATTTAGCATCAGATTCTTGTGATATAAGTGATATAGCTTCAAATGCTGACGAAACAAACGGGTTAGCTTCAAATCCATGCAAATGACATGATTAAGCTTCAAATCCATGGGCAACACATAATTTAGGTTCACTGTCATGGTAAACACATGATTTAGCTTCACAAACATGCGAAACAAATGGTTTAGCTTTAAATACTTGTCATATACATGATTTAGCTTCAGCTGCATTCGAAACAGACGAGTTAGCTTCTAATCCACGCGAAATACATTATTTAGCTTCAAAACAGTGCGAATTAGAAGGCTTAGCTTCAAATCCATGCGAAACACATTATTTAGCTTCTAATCAATGCGAAGTATAAGGCCCAGCTTCAAATCCATGCGAAACACATGATTTATCTTTAAATCAATGCGAAGTAGAAGGCTTATCTTCAAATACATGCGATACAAATGGTTTAGCTTCAAATCAATGTGATGTAGAAGGTTTAGCCTCAAATCCAAGCAAAACAGATGATTTAGCTTCAAATACTTGCGAAGTAGAAGGCTTAGCTTCAAATTCATGCGAAACGAATGATTTAGCATCAAATACTTGCGAATATAAGTGATATAGCTTCAAATGCATGCGAGAAAAACGAGTTAGCTTCAGACCATGCGAAATACATGAGTTAGTTTCAAATCATTTCGAAGTAGAAGGCATAGCTTCAAATCCAAGCGGAACAAATGGTTATGCTTCAAATACTTGAGATATAAGTGATATACTACTGTGATCAAAAAGTAAGGTGAAATTGTCATTTAAAACTCCCGGACATTAGGAAGGCAGGCAATTGTTTTTTTCCTAGGTTGGTAGGACTGTCTATAACAATTGCCAAGCGTCTGTTTGTTAAAAGGTTTAATTATCTCCGAGTTACACGTGTTTTAGTAAACGACCAAAAGTGAATTTTTCGATTTTTACAATGGGTGATTTTGTTGAGCAAAGAACTTGCATCAAATTTTGTTTGCGGAACGAATATTTTTGTGCGGACACGTTGAAAATGTTTCGGAAGGCCTTTGGTGATCAAACTATGGCACAAAAAAAAGTTTATAAGTGGTACAACGAGTTCAAAGCGGGCCGAGAACGCGTTGAAGACGAACCGCGCTCTGGACGACCATCAACGTCTACCGACGAGGGCCACGTCCAAAAAATCGAAGATTTGGTGTTTGAAAATCGTCGACTGACAATGAGAGACCTCGCTGATAGTGTTGGAATATCATTTGGCTCAGTCCAAACCATTTTGAAGGATGTTTTGTGTCTCAAACGCGTCAAGTCTCGATTGGTGCCATGTCATACTGCATTGGTTCTTCGCAACTTTTTTGCCAAAAACTCGACTCATATCGTTCCGCAACCACCGTATTCGCCTGATTTGGCTCCGTGCGACTTCTGGTTATTCAGCAAACTCAAAAAGCCAATGCGGGGACGCCGTTTTGACACGATTGAGGAGATAAAAACCGAATCGAAGAAGGTCTTGAAGGCTATACCGGAAAAAGACTATTCCGACTGTTTCGAGGACTGGAAAAAGCGTCGGAAACAGTGCGTTTTATCGGACGGGGATTACTTTGAAGGGGATGAAATTGATTTGGAAGAATAAATAAAGAATTTACATTTTATAAACAAATTCACCTTACTTTTTGATCACAGTAGTAGATTCAACTGCAGGCGAAACAAACGAGTTAGCTTTAAATCCACAGGAATCACATGATTTATATTCAAATCAATGCGATTTAGAAGGTTTAGCTTCAAATCCACGCGATACAAATGAGTGAGTTTCAAACCCTTGGGATATAGGTTATATAGCTTGCACAGCATGCGAAAAAAACGAGTTAGTTTCACGTCCATGCGAAACACATGATTTAGCTGCAAATCAATGCGATGTAGAAGGTTTAGCTTCAAATCCACGCGAAACAAATAATTTAGCTTCAAATCAATGCGAAGTAGAGGGCTTAGCTTCAAATCCATGCGCAACAAATGGTTTAGTTTCAAATACTTGTGATATACATGACTTAGCATCAACTGCATGCGGAACAAACGAGTTAGCTTTAAATCCAAGCGAAGTAGAAGGCTTGGCTTGAAATCCATGTGAAACGAATGATTTAGCTTCAAATACTTGCCTTATTAATGAAATTGCTTCAAATGCAGGCGAAACAAATGAGTTAGCATCAAATCCATGCAAAACACATGATTAAGCTTCAAATGCATGCGAAACACATGATTTAGGTTCCAAATAGTGGGGTACACGTGGTTTAGCATCAAATACATGCGAAACAAATTGTTTAGTTTCAGATACTTATGATATACATAATTTAGCTTCAACTGAAGGCGAAACAAACGAGTTAGCTTCAAATCCAAGCGAAACACTTGATTTAGCTTCAAATCAATGCGATGTAGATGGTTTAGCTTCAAGTCCATGAGAAACAAATGATTTAGCTTCAGATACTTGCGATATAAATGATATAGCTTCAAATGCATGCGAAACAAACGAGTTAGCTTCGAGTCCAAGCGAAACACATGATTTAGCTTCAAATCAATGCGAAAGAAATAATTTAGCTTCAAATCAGTGCGATGTAGGAGGCTTAGCTTCAAATAAATGCGATACATAAGACTTAGCTTCAAATCAATGCGAAGTAGAAGGCTTACCTTCAAATCCATGCGAAACGTAAGATTTAGCGTTAAATACTTGAGAATATAATTGATATAGCTTCAAATGCAGACGAAACGAACGAGTTTGCTTCAAATCCATGCGAAACACATGATTTAGCTTCAAACCAATGCGATGTAGAAGGTTTAGCTTCAAATCCGCGCGAAACAAATGATTCAGCTTCAAATTCTCTCGATATTACTGATATAGCTTCAAATGCAGACGAAACACACGATTGGCTTCAAATCCATGCGAAACAAATGATTTAGTTTTAAGTCAATTGTTAGTAGAAGGATTAGCTTCAAATCCATGCGAAACAAATGATTTAGCTTCAAATACTTGTGACATAAGTGATGTAGCTTGAAATGCAGACGAATCAAACGAGTTAGCTTCAAAATCCATGCGATACACATGATTTAGATTCAAATCAATGCGAAACTCATGATTTAGCTTCAAATCAATGCGAACTAGATGTCTTAGCTTCAAAGCCATGCGACACAAATGATTTAGCTTCAAATCATTGCGAAGTAGAAGGCTTATCTACAAATCCATGCGAAACGAAAGATTTAGCTTTAAATACCTGCGAATATAAGTGATACAGCTTCAAATGCAGGCGAAACAAACGAGTTAGCTTCATATCCAAGGGAAACACATGATTTAGCTTCAAATCAATGAGAAGTAGAAGGCTTAGCTTCAAATACATGAGAAACAATTGATTTAGCTTCATATAGTTGCGAGATAAGTGATATAGCTTCAAATGCAGGGGAAACAAACGAGTTAGCTTCAAATCCATGCAAAACACTTGATTTAGCTTCAAATCAATGAGAAACAAATGGTTTAGCTACACATACTTGTGATACACACTATTTAGCTTCAGCTGCATGCGAAACAAACGACGTAGCTTCAAATAGAAGCGAATCACATGATTTAGCTTCAAATCAATGCGAAGTAGAAGGCTTAGCTTCAAATCCATGCGAAACGAATGATTTAGCATAAAATACTTGCGAATATATGTGATATAGATTCAAATGCAGGTGAAACAAACGAGTTAGCTACCGATCCATGCGAAATACACATGATTTAGCTTCAAATCAATTCGAAGTAGAAGGCTTGGCTTCAAATTCATGCGAAACGAATGATTTAGATTCAAATCAGTGCGAACTAGATGTCTTAGCTTCAAAACCATGCGAAGCAAATGATTTGGCATCAAATACTTGCGTTATGATTGACATAGATTCAAATGCAGGGGAATCAAACGAGTTAGCTTCAAATCCATGCGAAACACATGATTTAGCTGCAAGTCAATGTGATGTAGAAGGTTTAGCTCCAAATCAATGGGAAACAAATGATTTAGCTTCAGATGCTTGCAATATAAGTGATATAGCTTCAAATGCTGACGAAACAAACGGGTTAGCTTCTACTCAATGCGAAACACATGATTTAGCTTCAAATCAATAAGAAGTAGCAGGTTTAGATTCAAATCAATGCGATGTAGAAGGTTTAGCTAGAAATCCATGCGACACAAATGAGTGAGTTTCAAACAGTTGGGATATAGGTGATATAGCTTGCACAGCATGCGAAAAAGACGAGTTAGTTTGAAATCCATGTGAAACAAATGATTTAGCTTCAAATTAATGCAAAACACATGGATTAGCTTCATATTCTTGCGAAACAAATGGTTTAGCTTCAGATACTTGTGGTAAACGTGAATTATCTTCAACTGCATGCGAAACGAACGAGTTAGCTTCAAATCCATGCGAAACACATGATTTAGCTGCAAAATCAATGCGATGTAGAACGTTTAGCTTCAAATCCATGCGATACACTAGATTTAGCTTCAAATCAATGCGATGTAGAAGGTTCAGCTTCAAATCCATACGACACATATGATTTAGCTTCAAATACTTCCGATATAAGTGATATAGCTTAAATGCATACGAAACAAACGAGTTAGCTTCGAATCCAAGCAAAATACATAATTTAGTTTCAAATCAATGCGATGTATAAGGTTTAGCTTCAAATCCGTGCGAAACAGATGATTTAGCTTCAAATCAAATCGAAGTACAGCGCTTAGATTCAAATCCATGCGAAACAAATGTCTTAGCTGCAAATCAATGCGACGTAGAAGGTTCAGCTTCTAATCCATGCAAAACAAACGATTTAGCATCAGATACTTGCGATGTAACTGATATAGCTCCAAATGCATACGAATCAAACGTGTTAGCTGCAAAATCTACGCGATACACATGATTTAGCTTCAAATCAATGCGAAGTAGATGGCTCATCTTCAAATCCATGCGAAACGAATGATTTTGCGTCAAATACATGCGATATAATTGATATAGATTCATATGCAGGCGAATCGAACGAGTTAGCTTCATATCCATGCGAAACACATGATTTAGATGCAAATCAATGCGACGTAGAAGGCTTAGCTTGAAATCCATGCGGAACAAATAATTTAGCTTCAAATACTTTTGATATAAATGATATAGACTCAACAGCAGGCGAAACAAACGAGTTAGCTTCAAATCCATGCGATATAAATGAAGTAGGTTCAAAAGCAGTAAAAACAAACGAGTTAGCTTCATATCCATGCGAAACACATGATTTAGCTTCATATCATTGCGAAGTAGAAGACTTAGTTTCAAATCTATGCGACACAAATGAATTGGATTCAAATCACTGCGAAGTAGAAGGCTTATCTTCAAATCCATGCGAATCAAATGGTTTAGCTTCAAATACTTGTGATTTATATGATTTAGCTCCAACTGCATGCGAATCAAACGAGTTAGCTTCAAATCCATGCGAATCATATGATTTAGTTTCAAATCAATGCGAAGTAGAAAGCTTGACTTCAAATCCAAGTGAAACATATCGTTTGGCTTCAAATACTTATGATATACATGAATCAGCTTCAACTGAAGCCGAAACAAACAAGTTAGCTCCAAATCCAAGCGAAACACATTATTTCGCTTCAAATCAATGCGAAGTAGAAGGCTTAGCTTCAAATCCATTCGAAACAAATTATTCAGCTTCAAATACTTGCGGTATAAATGAAGTAGCTTCAAATGCAGGCGAAACAAACAAGTTAGATACAAATCCGTGCGAAACACATTATTTACCTTCAAACCAATGCGAAGTAGACAACATAGCTTCAAATGTATGCGGAATAAATGATTTAGCTTCAAATACTTATGATATACATGATTTAGCTTCAACTGCATGCGTAACAAACGAATTAGCTTCAAATCCATGCAAAACACATGATTTAGCTTCTGGTCAATGCGATGTAGACGGTTTAGCTTCCAAACCATGCGAAACAAATGATATAGCTTCAGATTCTTACGGTATAAATAAAATAGCTACAAATGCAGGAGGATGTTAGCTTCCAATTAATGCGTTACACATGATTTAGCTTCTAATCAATGCCAAGTAGAAGGCGTAGCTTCAAATCCAAGCGAAACACATGATTTAACTTCAAATCAGTGCGAAGTAGAAGGCTTACATTCAAATCCATGCGAATCAAATGGTTCGACTTCAAATACTTGTGAAATACATTATTAAACTTTAACTGCATGCGAAGCAAACGAGTTAGCTAAAAATCCATGTGAAACACATGATTTATATTCAAATTCATGCGAAACACATGGTTTAGCTTCATATTCTTGCGAAACAAATGGGTTAGATTCAGATACTTGTGATAAACATGATTTAGTTCAACTGCATGCGAAACAAACGAGTTAGCTTCAAATCCAAGGGAAACACATGATTTAGCTTCAATGCAATGCAAAGTAGAAGGCTTAGCTTCAAATCCATGCGAATCAAATGGTTTAGCTTCAAATCAGTGCGAAGTAGAAGGCTTAGCTTCAAATCCATTCGAAACACATTATTTAGCTTCAAATCAACGCGAAACACATGGTATAGCTTCGTATTCTTGCGAAACAAATGCGTTAGCTTCAGATACTTGTGATAAACATGATTTAGATTCAACTGCATGCGAAACAAACGAGTCAGCTTCAAATCCATGCGATAAACATGATTAAGCTTTAAATCAATGCGATCTAGAAGGCTTAACTTCAAATCCATGCGAAACACATGATCTAGCTTCAAATCAATTCGAAGTATAAGGCTTAGATTCAAATCCAAGCGAATCAAATGGTTTAGCTTCAAATACTTGTCTTATAAATGAAATTGCTTCAAATGCACGCGAAACAAATGAGTTAGCATCAAATCCATGCAAAACACATGATTAAGCTTCAAATGAATGCGAAACACATGATTTAGGTTCAAATTAGTGGGGAACACGTGGTTTAGAATCAAATACATGCGAAACAAATTGTTTAGCTTCAGATACTTATGATATACATAATTTAGATTCAACTGAATGCGAAACAACCGAGTTAGCTTCAAATCCAAGCGAAACACTTGATTTAGCTTCAAATCAATGCGATGTAGATGGATTAGCTTCAAGTCCATGAGAAACAAATGATTTAGCTTCCGATACTTGCGATATAAATGTTATAGCTTCAAATGCAGGCGATCAAACGTGTTAGCTACAAATCCATGTGAAACACATGAAATCAATGCAATGTAGAAGGTTTTGATTCAAATCCATGCGACACAAATGATTTAGCTTCATATGCAGGCGAAACGAACGAGTTCGCTTCAACTCCATGCGATACACATGTTTTAGCTGCAAATCAATGCGACGTAGAAGGTTTAGCTTCTAATCCATGCAAAGCAAACGATTTAGCATCAGATACTTGCGATATAACTGATATAGCTCCAAATGCATACGAATCAAACGAGTTTGCTGCAAAATCTACGCGATACACATGATTTAGCTTCAAATCAATGCGAAGTAGATGGCTCATCTTCAAATCCATGCGCAACGAACGAATTAGCTTCAGATACATGCGAAACACATGATTTAGCATCAGATTCTTGTGATATAAGTGATATAGCTTCAAATGCTGACGAAACAAACGGGTTAGCTTCAAATCCATGCAAATGACATGATTAAGCTTCAAATCCATGGGCAACACATAATTTAGGTTCACTGTCATGGTAAACACATGATTTAGCTTCACAAACATGCGAAACAAATGGTTTAGCTTTAAATACTTGTCATATACATGATTTAGCTTCAGCTGCATTCGAAACAGACGAGTTAGCTTCTAATCCACGCGAAATACATTATTTAGCTTCAAAACAGTGCGAATTAGAAGGCTTAGCTTCAAATCCATGCGAAACACATTATTTAGCTTCTAATCAATGCGAAGTATAAGGCCCAGCTTCAAATCCATGCGAAACACATGATTTATCTTTAAATCAATGCGAAGTAGAAGGCTTATCTTCAAATACATGCGATACAAATGGTTTAGCTTCAAATCAATGTGATGTAGAAGGTTTAGCCTCAAATCCAAGCAAAACAGATGATTTAGCTTCAAATACTTGCGAAGTAGAAGGCTTAGCTTCAAATTCATGCGAAACGAATGATTTAGCATCAAATACTTGCGAATATAAGTGATATAGCTTCAAATGCATGCGAGAAAAACGAGTTAGCTTCAGACCATGCGAAATACATGAGTTAGTTTCAAATCATTTCGAAGTAGAAGGCATAGCTTCAAATCCAAGCGGAACAAATGGTTATGCTTCAAATACTTGAGATATAAGTGATATACTACTGTGATCAAAAAGTAAGGTGAAATTGTCATTTAAAACTCCCGGACATTAGGAAGGCAGGCAATTGTTTTTTTCCTAGGTTGGTAGGACTGTCTATAACAATTGCCAAGCGTCTGTTTGTTAAAAGGTTTAATTATCTCCGAGTTACACGTGTTTTAGTAAACGACCAAAAGTGAATTTTTCGATTTTTACAATGGGTGATTTTGTTGAGCAAAGAACTTGCATCAAATTTTGTTTGCGGAACGAATATTTTTGTGCGGACACGTTGAAAATGTTTCGGAAGGCCTTTGGTGATCAAACTATGGCACAAAAAAAAGTTTATAAGTGGTACAACGAGTTCAAAGCGGGCCGAGAACGCGTTGAAGACGAACCGCGCTCTGGACGACCATCAACGTCTACCGACGAGGGCCACGTCCAAAAAATCGAAGATTTGGTGTTTGAAAATCGTCGACTGACAATGAGAGACCTCGCTGATAGTGTTGGAATATCATTTGGCTCAGTCCAAACCATTTTGAAGGATGTTTTGTGTCTCAAACGCGTCAAGTCTCGATTGGTGCCATGTCATACTGCATTGGTTCTTCGCAACTTTTTTGCCAAAAACTCGACTCATATCGTTCCGCAACCACCGTATTCGCCTGATTTGGCTCCGTGCGACTTCTGGTTATTCAGCAAACTCAAAAAGCCAATGCGGGGACGCCGTTTTGACACGATTGAGGAGATAAAAACCGAATCGAAGAAGGTCTTGAAGGCTATACCGGAAAAAGACTATTCCGACTGTTTCGAGGACTGGAAAAAGCGTCGGAAACAGTGCGTTTTATCGGACGGGGATTACTTTGAAGGGGATGAAATTGATTTGGAAGAATAAATAAAGAATTTACATTTTATAAACAAATTCACCTTACTTTTTGATCACAGTAGTAGATTCAACTGCAGGCGAAACAAACGAGTTAGCTTTAAATCCACAGGAATCACATGATTTATATTCAAATCAATGCGATTTAGAAGGTTTAGCTTCAAATCCACGCGATACAAATGAGTGAGTTTCAAACCCTTGGGATATAGGTTATATAGCTTGCACAGCATGCGAAAAAAACGAGTTAGTTTCACGTCCATGCGAAACACATGATTTAGCTGCAAATCAATGCGATGTAGAAGGTTTAGCTTCAAATCCACGCGAAACAAATAATTTAGCTTCAAATCAATGCGAAGTAGAGGGCTTAGCTTCAAATCCATGCGCAACAAATGGTTTAGTTTCAAATACTTGTGATATACATGACTTAGCATCAACTGCATGCGGAACAAACGAGTTAGCTTTAAATCCAAGCGAAGTAGAAGGCTTGGCTTGAAATCCATGTGAAACGAATGATTTAGCTTCAAATACTTGCCTTATTAATGAAATTGCTTCAAATGCAGGCGAAACAAATGAGTTAGCATCAAATCCATGCAAAACACATGATTAAGCTTCAAATGCATGCGAAACACATGATTTAGGTTCCAAATAGTGGGGTACACGTGGTTTAGCATCAAATACATGCGAAACAAATTGTTTAGTTTCAGATACTTATGATATACATAATTTAGCTTCAACTGAAGGCGAAACAAACGAGTTAGCTTCAAATCCAAGCGAAACACTTGATTTAGCTTCAAATCAATGCGATGTAGATGGTTTAGCTTCAAGTCCATGAGAAACAAATGATTTAGCTTCAGATACTTGCGATATAAATGATATAGCTTCAAATGCATGCGAAACAAACGAGTTAGCTTCGAGTCCAAGCGAAACACATGATTTAGCTTCAAATCAATGCGAAAGAAATAATTTAGCTTCAAATCAGTGCGATGTAGGAGGCTTAGCTTCAAATAAATGCGATACATAAGACTTAGCTTCAAATCAATGCGAAGTAGAAGGCTTACCTTCAAATCCATGCGAAACGTAAGATTTAGCGTTAAATACTTGAGAATATAATTGATATAGCTTCAAATGCAGACGAAACGAACGAGTTTGCTTCAAATCCATGCGAAACACATGATTTAGCTTCAAACCAATGCGATGTAGAAGGTTTAGCTTCAAATCCGCGCGAAACAAATGATTCAGCTTCAAATTCTCTCGATATTACTGATATAGCTTCAAATGCAGACGAAACACACGATTGGCTTCAAATCCATGCGAAACAAATGATTTAGTTTTAAGTCAATTGTTAGTAGAAGGATTAGCTTCAAATCCATGCGAAACAAATGATTTAGCTTCAAATACTTGTGACATAAGTGATGTAGCTTGAAATGCAGACGAATCAAACGAGTTAGCTTCAAAATCCATGCGATACACATGATTTAGATTCAAATCAATGCGAAACTCATGATTTAGCTTCAAATCAATGCGAACTAGATGTCTTAGCTTCAAAGCCATGCGACACAAATGATTTAGCTTCAAATCATTGCGAAGTAGAAGGCTTATCTACAAATCCATGCGAAACGAAAGATTTAGCTTTAAATACCTGCGAATATAAGTGATACAGCTTCAAATGCAGGCGAAACAAACGAGTTAGCTTCATATCCAAGGGAAACACATGATTTAGCTTCAAATCAATGAGAAGTAGAAGGCTTAGCTTCAAATACATGAGAAACAATTGATTTAGCTTCATATAGTTGCGAGATAAGTGATATAGCTTCAAATGCAGGGGAAACAAACGAGTTAGCTTCAAATCCATGCAAAACACTTGATTTAGCTTCAAATCAATGAGAAACAAATGGTTTAGCTACACATACTTGTGATACACACTATTTAGCTTCAGCTGCATGCGAAACAAACGACGTAGCTTCAAATAGAAGCGAATCACATGATTTAGCTTCAAATCAATGCGAAGTAGAAGGCTTAGCTTCAAATCCATGCGAAACGAATGATTTAGCATAAAATACTTGCGAATATATGTGATATAGATTCAAATGCAGGTGAAACAAACGAGTTAGCTACCGATCCATGCGAAATACACATGATTTAGCTTCAAATCAATTCGAAGTAGAAGGCTTGGCTTCAAATGCATGCGAAACGAATGATTTAGCTTCAGATACTTGTGATAAACATGATATATATTCAAATGCAAGCGGAACAAACGAGTTAGCTTCAAATCCATGCGAAATACATGATCAACATGCAAATCAATGCGATGTAGAAGGCTTAGCTTCAAATCCATGTGAAACAAATGATTTAGCTTCAAATACTTGCGACATAAGTGATATAGCTTCAAATGCAGACGAATCAAACGAGTTAGCTTCAAAATCCATGAGATACACATGATTTAGCTTCAAATCAATGCGAAACTCATGATTTAGATTCAAATCAGTGCGAACTAGATGTCTTAGCTTCAAAACCATGCGAAGCAAATGATTTGGCATCAAATACTTGCGTTATGATTGACATAGATTCAAATGCAGGGGAATCAAACGAGTTAGCTTCAAATCCATGCGAAACACATGATTTAGCTGCAAGTCAATGTGATGTAGAAGGTTTAGCTCCAAATCAATGGGAAACAAATGATTTAGCTTCAGATGCTTGCGATATAAGTGATATAGCTTCAAATGCTGACGAAACAAACGGGTTAGCTTCTACTCAATGCGAAACACATGATTTAGCTTCAAATCAATAAGAAGTAGCAGGTTTAGATTCAAATCAATGCGATGTAGAAGGTTTAGCTAGAAATCCATGCGACACAAATGAGTGAGTTTCAAACAGTTGGGATATAGGTGATATAGCTTGCACAGCATGCGAAAAAGACGAGTTAGTTTGAAATCCATGTGAAACAAATGATTTAGCTTCAAATTAATGCAAAACACATGGATTAGCTTCATATTCTTGCGAAACAAATGGTTTAGCTTCAGATACTTGTGGTAAACGTGAATTATCTTCAACTGCATGCGAAACGAACGAGTTAGCTTCAAATCCATGCGAAACACATGATTTAGCTGCAAAATCAATGCAATGTAGAACGTTTAGCTTCAAATCCATGCGATACACTAGATTTAGCTTCAAATCAATGCGATGTAGAAGGTTCAGCTTCAAATCCATACGACACATATGATTTAGCTTCAAATACTTCCGATATAAGTGATATAGCTTAAATGCATACGAAACAAACGAGTTAGCTTCGAATCCAAGCAAAATACATAATTTAGTTTCAAATCAATGCGATGTATAAGGTTTAGCTTCAAATCCGTGCGAAACAGATGATTTAGCTTCAAATCAAATCGAAGTACAGCGCTTAGATTCAAATCCATGCGAAACAAATGGTTTAGCTACAAATACTTCTGATATACGTTATTTAGATTTAACAGCATGCGCAACGAACGAGTTAGCTTCAAATACATGCGAAACACATGATTTAGCTGCAAATCAATGCGATATAGAAGGTTTATCTTCAAATCCATTGGAAACAAATGATTTAGCTTCAGATACTTGCGATGTAAGTGATATAGTTTCAAATGCAGGCGAAACAAACGAGATAGCTTCAAATCCATGCGAAACAAATGATTTAGCTGCAAATCAATGCGATGTAGAAGGTTTAGCTTCAAAACCATGCGAAACAAACGATTTAGCATCAGATACTTGCGATATAAGTGATATAGCTTCAAATGCAGACGATACAAACGAGTTAGCTTCAAATCCAAGCGAAATACATAATTTAGCTTCAAATCAATGCGATGTAGAAGGTTCAGCTTCAAATCCATACGATACATATGATTGAGCTTCAAATACTTCCGATATAAGTGATGTAGCTTCAAATGCATACGAAGCAAACGAGTTAGCTTCAAATCCAAGCGAAATACTTAATTTAGCTTCAAATCAATGCGATGTAGAAGGTTTAGCTTCAAATCCGTGCGAAACAAATGATTAGGCTTCAAATCAAATCGAAGTACAGGGCTTAGATTCAAATCCATGCGAAACACATGATTTAGCTTCAAATCAATGCGATGTAGAAGTTTTACCTTCAAATCCATGCGAATCAAATGGTTTAGCTTCAAATACTTGTGATTTACATGATTTAGCACCAACTACAGGCGACACAAACGAGTTAGCTTCAAATCCAAAGGAAACACATGATTTTGCTTCAAATCAATGCGAAATTGAAGGCTTAGCATGTAATCCATGCGAAATAAGTGAGTTACATTCAAATACTTGCTATATAAATGAAATAGCTTCAAAAGCAGGCGGAACAAACGAGTTAGCTTCAAATCCATGCGAAACACATGATTTAGCTTCTAATGAGTGCGAAGTAAAAGGCTTAGCTTCATAGCCATGCGACACTAATGATTTAGCTCGAAATACTTGCGAAATAAGTGATATAGCTTAAAATGCAGGCGAAACAAACGAGTTAGTTTCCAATCCATGCGAATCATATCATTTAGCTTCAAATCAATGCGAAGTAGAAGGCTTGGATTCAAATCCAAGTGAAACAAATGGTTTGGCTTCAAATACTTGTGATATACATGAATCAGCTTCAACTGCAGCCGAAACAAACGAGTTTTCTCCAAATCCAAGCGAAACACATGATATCGCTTCAAATCAATACGAAGTAAAAGGCTTAGCTTCAAATACATGCGAAACAAATGATTTAGCTTCAAATACTTGCGAATATAAGGGATACTGCTTCAAATGCATGCGAAACGAACGAATTAGCTTCAAATTCATGCGAAACACATGTTTTACCTTCATATTCTTGCGAAACAAATGGCTTAGCTTCAGATACTTGTGATAAACATGATTTAGCTTCAACTGCATAGGAAACAACCGAGCTAGCTCCAAATCCAAGGGAAACACATGATTTTGCTTCAAATCATTGCAAAGTTCACGGCTTCTCTTCACATCCATGCGAAATAAATGAGTTACCTTCAAATACATGCGATATAAGTGATATAACTTCAAATGCAGGCGAACCAAACTAGTTAGCTTCCAATCCATGTAGAACACATGATTTTGCTACCAATAAATGCGAAGTAGAAGGCATAGCTTCACATCCATGCGAAACGAAAGATTTAGCTTCAAATACTTGCGAATATAAGTGACATAGCTGCAAACGCAGGCGAAACAAATGAGTTAGCTACAGATCCATGCGATACACATGATTTGGGTTCAAATCAAACCGAAGTAGAAGGAGTAGCTTCAAGTCCATGCGAAACACATGATTTAGCGTCAAATCAGTGTGAAATAGTAGACTTAGCTTCAAATCCATGCGCAACAAATGATTTAGCTTCAAATACTTGCGAATGTAAATGATTTAGCTCCAAATTCATGCGAAACAAATGATTTAGCTTCAGATACTTGTGATAAACATGATTTAGATTCAACTGCATGCGAAACAAACTAGTTAGCTTCAAATCCATGCGAAACACATCATCTACAATGAAATCAATGCGATGTAGAAGGCTTAGCATCAAATCCACGTGAAACAAATGAATTAGCTTCAAATACTTGCCACATAAGTGATATAGCTTCAAATGCAGACGAATCAAACGAGTTAGCTTCAAAATCCATGCGATACACATGATTTAGCTTCAAATCAATGCGAAACTCATGATTTAGCTTCAAATCAATGCGAACTAGATGTCTTAGCTTCAACACAATGCGAAACAAATGATTTAGCTTCAAATACTTGCGATATAAATGAGGTAGCTTCAAATGCAGACAGAACAAACGAGTTAGCTTCAAATCCATGCAAAACACATGTCTTAGCTTCATTTCAATGCCAAGTAGAAGGGTTAGCTTCAAATCCATGCGAAACAAATGGTTTAGCTTCAAATACTTGTGATATACATGATTTAGCTTCAACTTTATTCGAAACAAACGAGTTAGCTCCAAATCCAAGCGAAACACATGATTTCGATTCAAATACTTGCGACATAAGTGATATAGATTCAAATGCAGGAGAAACAATCCAGTTAGCTCCAAATCCATGCGAAACAAATGATTTAGGTTCAGATACTTCCGATATAAGTGATATAGCTTCAAATGCTGGAGAAACAAACGAGTTAGCTCCAAATCTATGCGAAACAAATGATTTAGTTTCAAATCAATGCGATGTAGAAGGCTTAGCTTCAAAACCATGCGGAACAAATGATTTACCTTCAAATACTTGCAATTTAAGTGTTATAGATTCAACTGCAAGCTAAACAAACAAGATAGCTTCAAAACCATGCGATGCATACGATTTAGCTTCACATCAATGCGATGTAGAAGGCTCATCTTCAAATCCATGCGGAACAAATGATTTAGGTTCAAATACTTGCGACATAAGTGATATAGATTCAACTGCAGGCGAAAAAACGAGATAGGTGCAAATCCATGCGAAACAAATGATTTTTCTTCATATAATTTCGATATACGTGATACAGCTTTAAATGCAGGATAAACAAACGAGTTAGCTCCAAATCTATGCGAAACAAATGATTTAGCTTCAAATCAATGCGATGTAGAAGCCTTGGATTCAAATACATGAGAAACAAATGATTTAGCTTCAAACACTCTCGATATTAGTGATATAGCTTCACATGCAGACGAAACAAACGAGTTAGCTTCAAATCCATGCGAAACAAATGATTTTTAGTTTCAAATCAATTCCTAGTAGAAGAATTAGCTTCAAATGCATGCAAAA
Source organism: Megalopta genalis (assembly GCF_051020955.1). Lineage (NCBI taxonomy): Eukaryota > Metazoa > Arthropoda > Insecta > Hymenoptera > Halictidae > Megalopta > Megalopta genalis. The sequence goes on along the minus strand of NW_027476946.1, from coordinate 27,608 downwards.
CAAACGAGTTCGATACAAATCCGTGAGAAACACATTATTTAGCTTCAAATCAATGCGAAGTAGACGGCTTAGCTTCAAATCCATGCGACACATATGATTTAGCTTCAAATACTTGCGATATAAGTGATATAGCTTCAAAAGCAGGAGGAACAAACGGGTTAGCTTCAATTCCATGCGAAACAAATGATTTAGCTTCAAATCAATGCGAAATAGAAGGTTTAGCTTCAAATCCATGCTAAACAAATGATTGAGCTTCAAACAATTGGGATGTAGGTGATATAGCTTCAACTGCATGCGAAACAAACGAGTTACCTTCAAATCCACACGAAACACATGAGTTAGCATCAAATCAATGCGAAGTAGAAGGCGTAGCTTCAAATCTATGCGGAACAAATGGTTATGCTGCAAATACTTGTGATATAAGTGATATAGATTCAACTGCAGGCGAAACAAACGAGATAGCTTCAAATCCATGCGCCACAAATGATTTAGCCTCAAATACTTTCGATATAAGTGATATAGTTTCAAATGCAGTCGAAACGAACGAGTTAGCTGCAAATTCATGCGAAACAAATGTTTTAGATCTAAATACTTCGGATATACATGATTTAGCTTCAACTGCAGGCAAAACAAACGAGTTAGCATCAAATCCATGCGACACAACTGATTTAACATCAAATACTTGCGATATAAGTGATATAGTTTCAAATACAGGCGACACAAACGAGTTTGCTTCAAATCCATGCGAAACACATGATTTAGCTTCAGATACTTGTGATACACACTATTTAGCTTCAGCTGCATGCGAAAAAAACGACGTAGCTTCAAATACAAGCGAAACACATGATTTAGCTTGAAATCAATGCGAAGTAGATGGCTTAGCTTCAAATACATGAGAAACAAATGGTTCAGCTACACATACTTGTGATACACACTATTTAGCTTCAGCTGCATGCGAAACAAACGACGTAGCTTCAAATAGAAGCGAAACACATGATTTAGCTTGAAATCAATGCGAAGTAGATGGCTTAGCTTCAAATACATGAGAAACAAATGGTTCAGCTACACATACTTATGATACACACTATTTAGCTTCAGCTGCATGCGAAATAAACGACGTAGCTTCAAATACAAGCGATACACATGATTTAGCTTGAAATCAATGCGAAGTAGATGGCTTGTCTTCAAATACATGAGAAACAATTGATTTAGCTTCAGATATTTGCGATATAAGTGATATAGCTTCAAATCCATGCAAAACTCTTGATTTACATTCAAATCAAAGCGAAGTAGAAGGTTTAGCTTCAAATCCATGAAAAACAAATGATTTAGCTTCAGAAGCTTGCGATATAAGTGATATAGCTTCAAATGCTGACGAAACAAACGGGTTAGCCACAAATCCATGTGAAACACATGATTTAGCTTCTAATCAATGCGAAGTAGAAGGCTTAGCTTCAAATACATGCTGAACAAATGGATTAGCTTCAGATACTTATGATATACATAATTTAGCTTCAACTGCATGAGAAACAAACGAGTTAGCTTCAAATACATGCGAAACAATGGACTTAGCTTCAAATAAATGCGATGTTGATGGATTAGCTTCAAATCCATGCGATACAAATGATTTAGGTTCAGATACTTGCGATATAAGTGATATAGCTTCAAATTCAGGCGAAACGAATGAGTTAGCATCAAGCCAATGCTATGTAAAAGGTTTAGCTTCAAATCCATGCGACACAAATGATTTAGTTTCGGATACTTGCGATATAAGTGATATAGCTTTAAATGCAGGCGGAACAACGAGTTAGCTTCAAATCCATGCGAAAAACTTGATTTAGCTTCAAATCAAAGCCAAGTAGAAGGCTTAGCTTCAAATCCAGGCGGAACAAATTGTTTAGCTTCAAATACTTATGATATACATGATTTAGCTTGAACTGCATGCGATACAAACAAGTTAGCTTCAAATCCATGCGAAACACATGATTTAGTTTAAAATCAATGCGAAGTAGAAGGCTTTGCTTCAAATACATGCGACGCAAATGATTTAGCTTCAAATACTTGCGATATAAGTGATATAGCTTCAAAAGAAGGAGGAATAAACGAGGTAGCTTCAATTACATGCGAAACAAATGATTTAGCTTCAAATCAATGCGAAGTAGAAGGTTTAGCTTCAAATCCATGCGATACACAAGATTTAGCTTCAAATCAATGCGATGTAGAAGGTTCAGCTTCAACTCCATGCGACACATATGATTTAGCTTCAAATACTTGCGATATAAGTGATATAGCTTCAAAAGAAGGAGGAACAAACGACGTAGCTTCAATTACATACGAAACAAATGATTTAGCTTCAAATCAATGCGAAGTAGTAGGCTTACCTTCAACTCCATGAGAAATAAATGGTTTAGCTTCCAATTAATGCGAAGTAGAAGGCTTAGCTTCAAATCCATGCGATACAAATGGTTTAGCATCAATTACTTGTGATATACATTATTTAGATTTAACTGCATGCGCAACGAACGAGTTACCTTCAAATCCATGCGAAACACATGATTTACCTTCAAATCAATGCGATGTATAAGGTTTAGCTTCAAATCCATGCAAAACACGTGATTTAGCTTCCAATTAATGCGAAGTTGAAGGTTTAGCTTCACATCCATGCGAAACATATGGTTTAGCTTCAAATACTTGCGATATGACTGATATAGATCAAATGCAAACGAAACAAACGAGTTAACTTCAAATCCAAGCGAAACACACGATTTCGCTTCAAATCCATGGGAAACAAATGATTTAGCTTCAGATGCTTTCGATATAAGTGATATAGCTTCAAATGCTGACGAAACAAACGGGTTAGCTTCAACTCCATGCGAAACACACGATTTAGCTTCAAATCAATGTGATGTAGAACGTTTAGCTTCAAAATCCATGCGAAACACATGATATGGCAGCAATTCAATGCGATGTAGAAGGTTTAGCTTCAAATCTATGCGCAACAAATGGTTTAGCTTCAAATACTTGTGATGTACATGACTTAGCATCAACTGCATGCGGAACAAACGAGTTAGCTTTAAATCCAAGCGAAGTAGAAGGCTTGGCTTCAAATCCATGCGAAACGAATGATTTAGCTTCAAATACTTGCCTTATAAATGAAATTGCTTCAAATGCATGCGAAACAAATGAGTTAGCATCAAATCCATGCAAAACACATGATTAAGCTTCAAATGCATGCGAAACACATGATTTAGGTTCCAAATAGTGGGGTATACGTGGATTAGCATCAAATACATGCGAAACATATTGTTTAGCTTCAGATACTTATGATATACATAATTTAGCTTCAACTGAAGGCGAAACAAACGAGTTAGCTTCAAATCCAAGCGAAACACTTGATTTAGCTTCAAATCAATGCGATGTAGATGGTTTAGCTTCAAGTCCATGAGGAACAAATGATTTAGCTTCAGATACTTGCGATATAAATGATATTGCTTCAAATGCAGGCGAAACAAACGAGTTAGCTTCGAGTCCAATCGAAACACATGATTTAGCTTCAAATCAATGCGAAAGAAATTATTTAGCTTCGAATCAGTGCGATGTAGGAGGCTTAGCTTCAAAACCCATGCGAAACACATGATTTATCTTCAAATTCATGCGAAACAAATGGTTTAGCTTCAGATACTGGTGATAAACATGATTTATGTTCAATTCCATGCGATACAAACGAATTATCTTCAAAACCAAGCGGTACACATGATGTAGCTTCAAATCAATGCGAAGTAGAAGGCTTAGCTTCAAATAAATGCGATACATAAGACTTAGCTTCAAATCAGTGCGATGTAAAAGGTTTAGCTTCAAATCTGTGCGAAAAAAATGATTTAGCTTCAAATACTTGCGATAAAGTGATATAGCTTCATATGCATGCGAAACGAACGAGTTAGCTTCAAATCCATGCGAAACACATGATTTAGCTTCAAATCAATGCGAAGTAGAAGGTTTAACTTCAAATCCATGCAAAACACGTGATTTAGGATCCAACCAATGCGAAGTAGAAGGCTTAGCTTCAAATCCATGCGGAACAAATGATTTAGCTTCAAATACTTGTGATATAAGTGATATGGATTCAACTGCAGGGGAAACAAACGAGTTAGCTTCAAATCCATGCAAAACGCACGATTAAGCTTCAAATCAATGCTATGTAGAAGGTCTAGCTTAAAAAACAATGCGGCACAAATGATTTAGCTTCAGATACTTGCGACATGAGTGATAGAACTTCAAATGCAGACGAAACAAACGAGATAGCTTCAAATCCAAGCGAAACACATGATTTAGCTTCAAATCAATGCGATGTAGAAGATTTAGCTTCAAATCCAAGCGAAACACATGATTTAGATTCAAATCAATGCGATGTAGAAGGTTTACTTTCAAATCCTCGCGAAAGAAATGATTTAGCTTCAAACACTTGTGATATAAGTGTTATAGATTCAAATGCAGACGAATCAAACGAGTTAGCTTCAAAATCCATGCGATACACATGAGGTTCAAATCAATGCGAAGTAGAAGGATTAGCTTCAAATCCTTGCGAAACAAATGATTTAGCTGCAAAACAATGCGATGTAGAAGGTTTAGCTTCCAATCCATGCGAAACAAATAATATAGCATCAGATACTTGCTATGTAAGTGATATAGCTTCAAATGCAGGGGATACAAACGAGATAGCTTCAGATCCATGCGAAACACATGATTATATTCAAATCAATGCGAAGTAGAAGGTTTCGCTTCAAATACATGATAAACAAAAGATTTTGTTTCAAATCAATGCGATGTGGAAGGTTTCGCTTCAATTCCGCGCGAAACAAATGATTTAGCTTCAATTACTTGCAATATATGTGGTATAGCTTCAAATGCAGGCGAAACAAACAAGTAAGGTTCTAATCCATGCAAAACACATGATTTAGCTTCCAATCCATGCGAAACACATGATTTAGCTTCTAATCAATGCGAAGTATAAGGCTCAGCTTCAAATCCAAGCGAAACACATGATTTAGCTTCAAAACAATGCGAATTAGAAGGCTTAGCTTCAAATCCATGCGAATCACATGATTTATCTTCAAATTCATGCAAAACACATAGTTTAGCTTCAATTCCATGCGAATCAAATGGTTTAGCTTCGAATACTTGTGATAGACATGATTTAGTTTCAACTGCGTGCGAAACAAACGAATTAGCTTCAAATCAATGCGATACACATGATTTAGCTTCAAATCAATTCGAAGTAGAAGGCTTAGCTTCAAATCCAAGCGACACTAATTATTTAGCTTCAAATACTTGCGATATAAGTGACATAGCTTCAAATGCAGGCGAAACAAACGAGTTAGCTTCCAATCCATGGGAGACACATGATTGCGCTTCAAATCAATGCGAAGTAGGAGGCTTAGCTTCAAATCCATGCGAAAGACATGATTTAGTTTCAAATCAGTGCGATGTAGGAGGATTAGCTTCAAAACCCATGCGAAACACATGATGTTTCTTCAAATTCATGCGAAACACATGGTTTAGCTTCAAATACATGCGAAACAAATGGTTTAGCTTCAAATCAATGCGAAGTAAAAGGCTTAGCTTCTACCACATGCGTAACGAATGATTTAGCTTCAGATGCTTGCGAATATAAGAGATACAGCTTCATATGCATGCAAAATCAACGAGGTAGCTTCAATTCCATGCGAAACAAATGATTTAGCTTCCAATCAACGCGAAGTAGAAGGCTTAGCTTCAAATCCATGCGAAACAAATGGTTTAGCTACAAATACTTGTGATATACCTGAATCAGCTTCAACTGCAGCCGAAACAAACGAGTTAGATCCAAATCCAAGCGAAACACATGTCATTTCGCTTCAAATTAATGCGAAGTAGAAGGCTTAGCTTCAAATCCATTCGAAACAAATTATTTAGCTTCAAATACTTGCGAATATAAGGGATACTGCTTCAAATGCATGCGAAAAGAACGAGTTAGCTTCAAATTCATGCGAAATAAATGAGTTAACTTCAAATACTTGCGATATAAATGAAATAGCTTCAAATGCAGGCGAAACAAACGCGTTAGTTTGAAATCCATGGAAACACATGATTTAGCTTCAAATTCATGCGAAACACGTGATTTAGCTTCCAATCAATGCAAAGTAGAAGGCTTAGCTGCAAATCCATACGAAACAAATGGTTTAGCTTCAAACACTTGCGATATTAGTGATATAGCTTCACATGCAGCCGAAACAAACGAGTTAGTTTCAAATCCATGCAAAACACATGATTTATTTTGAAATCAATTCCTAGTAGAAGGATTAGCTTCAAATCCATGCGAAACAAACGAGTTAGATACAAATCCGTGCGAAACACATTATTTAGCTTCAAATCAATGCGAAGTAAACGACTTAGCTTCAAATGCATCCGGAATAAATGATTTATCTTCAGATACTTGTGATATACATGATTGAGCTTCAACTGCATGCGAAACAAACGAATTAGCTTCAAATCAATGCAAAACACATGATTTAGCTTCAGGTCAATGCGATGTAGACGGTTTAGCTTCCAAACCATGCGAAACAAATGATATAGCTTCAGATACTTGCGGTATAAATAAAATAACTACAAATGCAGGAGGAACAAACGAGTTAGCTTCCAATCCGTGCGATACACATGATTTGGCTTTTAATCAATGCGAAGTAGAAGGCGTAGCTTCAAATCCAAGCGAAACACATGATTTAGCTTCAATTCAATGCAAAGTAGAAGGCTTAGCTTCAAATCCATGCGAATAAACTGGTTTAGCTTCAAATCAGTGCGAACTAGAAGGCTTAGCTTCAAATCCATTCGAAACCCATTATTTAGCTTCAAATCAACGCGAACACATGGTATAGCTTCGTATTCTTGCGAAACAAATGCGTTAGCTTCAGATACTTGTGATAAATATGATTTAGATTCAACTACATGCGAAACAAACTAGACAGCTTCAAATCCATGCGAAACACATGATTTAGCTCCAAATCAACGCGAACACATGGTATAGCTTCGTATTCTTGCGAAACAAATGCGTTAGCTTCAGACACTTGTGATAAACATGATTTAGATTCAACTGCATGCGAAACAAACGAGTCAGCTTCAAATCCATGCGAAACACATGATTAAGCTTTAAATCAATACGAAGTATATAGCTTAGATTCAAATCCAAGCGAATCAAATGGTTTAGCTTCAAATACTTGCCTTATAAATGAAATTGCTTCAAATGCAGGCGAAACAAATGAGTTAGCATCAAGTCCATGCAAAACACATGATAAAGCTTCAAATGCATGCGAAACACGTGATTTAGGTTCAAATTAGTGGGGAACACTTGGTTTAGCATCAAATACATGCGAATCATAGTGTTCTACATCAGATACTTATGATATACATAATTTAGCTTCAACTGAATGCGAAACAATCGAGTTAGCTTCAAATCCAAGCGAAACACTTGATTTAGCTTCAAATCACTGCGATGTAGAAGGTTTAGCATGAAATCCATGCGCAACAAATGATTTAGCTTCAGATACTTGCGACATAAGTGATATAGCTTCAAATGCAGACGAAGCAAACGAGTTAGCATCAAATGCATGCGAAACACATGATTTAGCTACAAATCAATGCGATGTAGAAGGCTAAGCTTCAAATCCATGCGAAACAAACGAGTAAAATACAAATCCTTGCGAAACACATTATTTAGCTTCAAATCAATGCGAAGTAGAAGGCTTAACTTCAAATCCATGCAGAACAAATGGTTTTGCTTCAACTACTTGTAACATACATGATTTAGCTTCAACTGCATACGAAACAAACGAGATAGCATCAAATCCATGCGGAACAAATGATTTAGCTTCAAATCAATGCGTAGTAGAAATATAGCTTCATATCCACGAGAAACAATTGGTTTAGCCTCAAATATTTGTGATACGCATGATTTAGCTTCAACTGCTTGCGAAACAACGAGGTAGCTTCAAATCCAAGCGAAACACATGATTTAGTTACAAATTAATGCGTAGTAGAAGGCTTAGCTTCCAATCCAAGCGAAACACATGATTTAGCTTCAAATCAATGCGAAGTAGAAGGCTTAACTTCAAATCCATGCAAAACACGTGATTTAGCTACCAATCAATGCGAAGTAGAAGGCTTAGCTTCAAATCCATGCGAATCAAATGATTTAGGTTTAGATACTTGCGACGTAAGTGATGTAGTTTCAACTGCAAGGGGAAACAAACGAGTTAGCTTCAAATCGATGCAAAACACATGATTCAGCTTCAAATCAATGCGATGTAGAAGGTTTAGCATCAAATCCATGCGGAACAAATGGTTTAGTTTCAGATACTTGCGATGTAAGTGATATAGTTTCAAATGAAGGCGAAACAAACGAGATAGCTTCTAATCCATGCGAAACAAATGATTTAGCTGCAAATCAATGCGATGTAGTAGGTTTACCTTCAAATCCATGCGATACTCTAGATTTAGCTTCGAATCAATGCGACGTAGAAGGTTCAGCTTCAAATCCATACGACACATTTGATTTAGCTTCAAATACTTCCGATATAAGTGATATAGCTTCAAAAGCTGGTGGAACAAACGAGGTAGCTTCAATTCCATGCGAAACAAATGATTTAGCTTCAAATCAACTCGAAGTACGCTGCTTAGATTCAAATCCATTCGAAACAAATGGTTTAGATACAAATACTTGTGATGGACGTTATTTAGATATAACTGGATGCGCAACGAACGAGTTAGCTTCAAATCCATGCGAAACACATGATTTAGCTTCCGATCAATAAGATGTAGAGGGTTTCGCTTCAAATCAATGCGATGTAGAAGGTTTAGCTTCAAATCCATGCGACACAAATGACTTAGCATCAGATACATGCGATATAAGTGATATAGCTTCAAATGAATGCGAAACAAACGAGTTAGCTTCAAATCCATGTGAAACACATAATCTAGCTTCAAATCAATGCGATGTAGATGGTTTAGCTTCAAATCCATGCGAAACAAATGATTTAGCATCAGATACTTGCGATATGATTGATATAGCTTCAAATGCAGGAGAAACAAACGAGTTAGCTTCAAATCCATGCGAAACGCATGATTTAGCTGGAAATCAATGCGATGTAGAAGGTTTAGCTCCAAATCAATGGGAAACAAATGATTTAGCTTCAGATGCTTGCGATATAAGTGATATAGCTTCAAATGCTGACGAAACAAACGTGTTAGCTTCAACTCAATGCGAAACACATGATTTAGCTTCAAATCAATAAGATGTAGCAGGTTTAGCTTCAAATCAATGCGATGTAGAAGGTTTAGCTTCTAATTCCATGCGAAACACATGATTTAGCTTAAAATCAAGACGAAGTACAAGGCTTAGGTTCAAATCCATGCGAAACAAATGATTTAGCATCAGATACTTGCGATATGATTGATATAGCTTCAAATGCAGGAGAAACAAACGAGTTAGCTTCAAATCCATGCGAAACACATGATTTAGCTTCTAATCAATGCGATGTAGATGGTTTAGCTTCAAATCCATGCGAAACAAATGATTTAGCATCAGATACTTGCGATATGATTGATATAGCTTCAAATGCAGGAGAAAGAAACGAGTTAACTTCAAATCCATGCGAAACGCATGATTTAGCTGGAAATCAATGCGATGTAGAAGGTTTAGCTCCAAATCAATGGGAAACAAATGATTTAGCTTCAGATGCTTGCGATATAAGTGATATAGCTTCAAATGCTGACGAAACAATCGTGTTAGCTTCAACTCAATGCGAAACACATGATTTAGCTTCAAATCAATAAGATGTAGCAGGTTTAGCTTCAAATCAATGCGATGTAGAAGGTTTAGCTTCAAATCCATGCGAAACAAATGATTTAGCATCAGATACTTGCGATATAAGTGATATAGCTTCAAAGCAGTGGAAACCAACGAGTTAGCCGCAAATCCATGCAAAACACACGATTAATCTTCAAATCAATGCGATCTAGAAGGTTTAGCATCAAATCCATGCGGAACAAATGATTTAGTTTCAGATACTGGCGATGTAAGTGATATAGTTTCAAATGCAGGCGAAACGAATGATTTACCTTCAAATACTTGCGGTATAAATGTAATAGCTTCAAATGCAGGCGGAACAAACAAGTTAGCTTCAAATCAATGCGAAACACATGATTTAGCTTCTAATCAATGGGAAGTAGAAGGCTTAGCTTCAAATCCAAGAGAAACACATGATTTAGATTCAAATCAGTGCGAAGTAGAAGGCTTAGCTTCAAATCCATGCGAATCTAATGGTTCGGCTTCAAATACTTGTGAAAAACATGATTTAGCTTCAAAATCATGCGAAACACATGATTTAGCTGCAAATCAATGCGATGTAGAAGGCTTAGCTTCAAATCCATGCGAATCTAATGGTTCGGCTTCAAATACTTGTGAAAAACATGATTTAGCTTCAAAATCATGCGAAACACATGAGTTAGCTGCAAATCAATGCGATGTAGAAGGTTTAACTTCAAATCCATGCGAGACAAATGATTTAGCTTCAGATACTTGCGATGTAAGTGATATAGTTTCAAATGCAGGGGAAACAAACGAGTTAGCTTCAAATCCATGCGAAACACATGATTTAGCAGCAAATCAGTGTGATGTAGAAGGTTTAGCTTCAAATCCACGCGAAACCAATGATTTTGCTGCAGATAGTTGCGATATAAGTGATTTAGCTTCAAATGCAGGAGAGTCAAATGAGTTAGCTTCAAATCCATGCGAAACACGTGATTTAGGTTCAAATTAGTGGGGAACACTTGGTTTAGCATCAAATACATGCGAATCATAGTGTTCTACATCAGATACTTATGATATACATAATTTAGCTTCAACTGAATGCGAAACAATCGAGTTAGCTTCAAATCCAAGCGAAACACTTGATTTAGCTTCAAATCACTGCGATGTAGAAGGTTTAGCATGAAATCCATGCGCAACAAATGATTTAACTTCAGATACTTGCGACATAAGTGATATAGCTTCAAATGCAGACGAAGCAAACGAGTTAGCATCAAATGCATGCGAAACACATGATTTAGCTACAAATCAATGCGATGTAGAAGGCTAAGCTTCAAATCCATGCGAAACAAACGAGTAAAATACAAATCCTTGCGAAACACATTATTTAGCTTGAAATCAATGCGAAGTAGAAGGCTTAACTTCAAATCCATGCAGAACAAATGGTTTTGCTTCAACTACTTGTAACATACATGATTTAGCTTCAACTGCATACGAAACAAACGAGATAGCATCAAATCCATGCGGAACAAATGATTTAGCTTCAAATCAATGCGAAGTAGAAATATAGCTTCATATCCACGAGAAACAATTGGTTTAGCCTCAAATATTTGTGATACGCATGATTTAGCTTCAACTGCTTGCGAAACAACGAGGTAGCTTCAAATCCAAGCGAAACACATGATTTAGTTACAAATTAATGCGTAGTAGAAGGCTTAGCTTCCAATCCAAGCGAAACACATGATTTAGCTTCAAATCAATGCGAAGTAGAAGGCTTAACTTCAAATCCATGCGGAACAAATGGTTTCGCTTCAACTACTTGTAACATACATGATTTAGCTTCAACTGCATACGCAACAAACGAGGTAGATTCAAATCCAAGCGAAACACATGATTTAGCTTCAAATCAATGCGATGTAGAAGACTTAGCTTCAAATCCATGCAAAACACGTGATTTAGCTACCAATCAATGCGAAGTAGAAGGCTTAGCTTCAAATCCATGCGAATCAAATGATTTAGGTTTAGATACTTGCGACGTAAGTGATGTAGTTTCAACTGCAAGGGGAAACAAACGAGTTAGCTTCAAATCGATGCAAAACACATGATTCAGCTTCAAATCAATGCGATGTAGAAGGTTTAGCATCAAATCCATGCGGAACAAATGGTTTAGTTTCAGATACTTGCGATGTAAGTGATATAGTTTCAAATGAAGGCGAAACAAACGAGATAGCTTCTAATCCATGCGAAACAATTGATTTAGCTGCAAATCAATGCGATGTAGTAGGTTTACCTTCAAATCCATGCGATACTCTAGATTTAGCTTCGAATCAATGCGACGTAGAAGGTTCAGCTTCAAATCCATACGACACATTTGATTTAGCTTCAAATACTTCCGATATAAGTGATATAGCTTCAAAAGCTGGTGGAACAAACGAGGTAGCTTCAATTCCATGCGAAACAAATGATTTAGCTTCAAATCAACTCGAAGTACGCTGCTTAGATTCAAATCCATTCGAAACAAATGGTTTAGATACAAATACTTGTGATGGACGTTATTTAGATATAACTGGATGCGCAACGAACGAGTTAGCTTCAAATCCATGCGAAACACATGATTTAGCTTCCGATCAATAAGATGTAGAGGGTTTCGCTTCAAATCAATGCGATGTAGAAGGTTTAGCTTCAAATCCATGCGACACAAATGACTTAGCATCAGATACATGCGATATAAGTGATATAGCTTCAAATGAATGCGAAACAAACGAGTTAGCTTCAAATCCATGTGAAACACATAATCTAGCTTCAAATCAATGCGATGTAGATGGTTTAGCTTCAAATCCATGCGAAACAAATGATTTAGCATCAGATACTTGCGATATGATTGATATAGCTTCAAATGCAGGAGAAACAAACGAGTTAGCTTCAAATCCATGCGAAACGCATGATTTAGCTGGAAATCAATGCGATGTAGAAGGTTTAGCTCCAAATCAATGGGAAACAAATGATTTAGCTTCAGATGCTTGCGATATAAGTGATATAGCTTCAAATGCTGACGAAACAAACGTGTTAGCTTCAACTCAATGCGAAACACATGATTTAGCTTCAAATCAATAAGATGTAGCAGGTTTAGCTTCAAATCAATGCGATGTAGAAGGTTTAGCTTCTAATTCCATGCGAAACACATGATTTAGCTTAAAATCAAGACGAAGTACAAGGCTTAGGTTCAAATCCATGCGAAACAAATGATTTAGCATCAGATACTTGCGATATGATTGATATAGCTTCAAATGCAGGAGAAACAAACGAGTTAGCTTCAAATCCATGCGAAACACATGATTTAGCTTCTAATCAATGCGATGTAGATGGTTTAGCTTCAAATCCATGCGAAACAAATGATTTAGCATCAGATACTTGCGATATGATTGATATAGCTTCAAATGCAGGAGAAAGAAACGAGTTAGCTTCAAATCCATGCGAAACGCATGATTTAGCTGGAAATCAATGCGATGTAGGAGGTTTAGCTCCAAATCAATGGGAAACAAATGATTTAGCTTCAGATGCTTGCGATATAAGTGATATAGCTTCAAATGCTGACGAAACAATCGTGTTAGCTTCAACTCAATGCGAAACACATGATTTAGCTTCAAATCAATAAGATGTAGCAGGTTTAGCTTCAAATCAATGCGATGTAGAAGGTTTAGCTTCAAATCCATGCGAAACAAATGATTTAGCATCAGATACTTGCGATATAAGTGATATAGCTTCAAAGCAGTGGAAACCAACGAGTTAGCCGCAAATCCATGCAAAACACACGATTAATCTTCAAATCAATGCGATCTAGAAGGTTTAGCATCAAATCCATGCGGAACAAATGATTTAGTTTCAGATACTGGCGATGTAAGTGATATAGTTTCAAATGCAGGCGAAACGAATGATTTACCTTCAAATACTTGCGGTATAAATGTAATAGCTTCAAATGCAGGCGGAACAAACAAGTTAGCTTCAAATCCATGCGAAACACATGATTTAGCTTCTAATCAATGGGAAGTAGAAGGCTTAGCTTCAAATCCAAGAGAAACACATGATTTAGATTCAAATCAGTGCGAAGTAGAAGGCTTAGCTTCACATCCATGCGAATCTAATGGTTCGGCTTCAAATACTTGTGAAAAACATGATTTAGCTTCAAAATCATGCGAAACACATGATTTAGCTGCAAATCAATGCGATGTAGAAGGCTTAGCTTCAAATCCATGCGAATCTAATGGTTCGGCTTCAAATACTTGTGAAAAACATGATTTAGCTTCAAAATCATGCGAAACACATGAGTTAGCTGCAAATCAATGCGATGTAGAAGGTTTAACTTCAAATCCATGCGAGACAAATGATTTAGCTTCAGATACTTGCGATGTAAGTGATATAGTTTCAAATGCAGGGGAAACAAACGAGTTAGCTTCAAATCCATGCGAAACACATGATTTAGCAGCAAATCAGTGTGATGTAGAAGGTTTAGCTTCAAATCCACGCGAAACCAATGATTTTGCTGCAGATAGTTGCGATATAAGTGATTTAGCTTCAAATGCAGGAGAGTCAAATGAGTTAGCTTCAAATCCATGCGAAACACATGATTTAGCTTCAAATCAATGCGAAGTAGTAGGAGTAGCTTCAAATCCATGCGAATCAAATGATTTAGGTTTAGATACTTGCGACATAAGTGATATAGCTTCAACCGCAGGGGAAACAAACGAGTTAGCTACAAATGGATTCAAAACACATGATTCAGCTTCAAATCAATGCTACGTAGAAGGTTTAGCATCAAATCCATGCGGAACAAATGATTTAGCTTCAGATACTTGCGATGTAAGTGATATAGTTTCAAATGCAGGCCAAACAAACGAGATAGCTACAAATCCAAGCGAAACAAATGATTTAGCTACAAATCAATGCGATGTTGAAGGTTTAGCTTCAAATCCATGCGAAACAAATGATTTAGCTTCAGATAATTGCAGTATAAGTGATATAGCTTCAAATGCATGGGGAACAAACGAGTTAGCTTCAAATCCATGAAAAACACTTGATTTAGCTTCAAATCAAAGCGACGTGGAAGGTTTAGCTTCAAATCCATGCGGAACAAACGATTGAGCTTCAAACACTTCGGATATAGGTGATATAGCTTTAGCTGCGTGCGAAACAAACGAGTTAGCTTCAAGTCCATGCGAAACACATGATTTAGCTGCAAATCAATGCGATGTAGAAGGTTTAGCTTCCAATCCATGCGAAACAAATAATTTAGCACCAGATACTTGCTTTAAAAGTGATATTGCTTCAATTTCAGGGGATAAAAACGAGTTAGCTTCAAATCCAAGCGTTACACATGATTTAGCTTCAAATCAACTGGAAGTACAAGGCTTAGATTCAAATCCACGCGAAACAAATGGTTTAGATACAAATGCTTGTGATATACGTTATTTAGCTTCAACTGCATGCGCAACAAACGAGGCAGCTTCAAATACATGCGAAACACATGATTTAGCTGCACGTCAATGCGATGTAGGAGGTTTAGCTTCAAATCCATGCGAAACAAATGATTTAGGTTCAGATGAATAAGATGTAGAAGGTTTAGCTTCAAATCAATGCTATATAGAAGGTTTAGCTTCAAATCCATGCGAAACAAATGGTTTAGCTACAAATACTTGTGATCTACGTTATTTAGATTTAATTGCATGCGCAACGAACGAGTTAGCATCAAATCCATGCGAAACACATGATTTAGCTTGATTTCAATTCCAAGTAGAAGGCTTAGCTTCAAATACATGCGAAACAAATGGTTTAGCTTCAAATCAATGCGAAGTAGAAGAGTTAGCTTCAAATCCAGGCGAAAGACATGATTTGTCTTCAAATCAATACGATGTAGAAGAATTAGCTTCAAATCCATTCGAAACAATTGATTTAGGTCAAATACTTGCGATTTAAGTGATATAGATCCAAATGCAGGTGAAACAAACGAGTTAGCTTCAAATCCATGCGATACACATGATGTAGCTTCAAATCAATGCGATGTAGAAGGCTTGGCTTAAAATCCATGCGAAACAAATGGATTCGCTTCAAATACTTGCGATATAAATGAAATAGCTTCAAATGCCGGCGACACAAACGAGTTAGCGTCAAATCCATGCAAAGAACATGAGTAATCTAAAAATGCATGCGAAAAACATGATTTAGGTTCAAATTCATGGGAAACAAGTGGTTCAGCTTCAAATATAAGCGACAAAAATTGTTTTGCTTCAGATACTTATGCTTTAGCTTCAACTGCAAGCGAAACAAACGAGTTAGCTTCAAATCCATGCGAAACACATGATTTAGCTGCACGTCAATGCGATGTAGGAGGTTTAGCTTCAAATCCATGCGAAACAAATGATTTAGGTTCAGATGAATAAGATGTAGAAGGTTTAGCTTCAAATCAATGCTATATAGAAGGTTTAGCTTCAAATCCATGCGAAACAAATGGTTTAGCTACAAATACTTGTGATCTACGTTATTTAGATTTAATTGCATGCGCAACGAACGAGTTAGCTTCAAATCCATGCGAAACAAATGGTTTAGCCACAAATACTTGTGATCTACGTTATTTAGATTTAATTGCATGCGCAACGAACGAGTTAGCTTCAAATCCATGCGAAACACATGATTTAGCTGCAAATTAATGCGATGTAGAATGTTTAGCTTCAAATCAATGCTATGTAGAAGGTTTAGCTTCAAATACATGCGAAACAAATGATTTAGCATCAGATACTTGCGATATAAGTGATATAGCTTCAAAGCAGTGGAAACCAACGAGTTAGCCGCAAATCCATGCAAAACACACGATTATTCTTCAAATCAATGCGATCTAGAAGGTTTAGCATCAAATCCATGCGGAACAAATGATTTAGTTTCAGATACTGGCGATGTAAGTGATATAGTTTCAAATGCAGGCGAAACGAATGATTTACCTTCAAATACTTGCGGTATAAATGTAATAGCTTCAAATGCAGGCGGAACAAACAAGTTAGCTTCAAATCCATGCGAAACACATGATTTAGCTTCTAATCAATGGGAAGTAGAAGGCTTAGCTTCAAATCCAAGAGAAACACATGATTTAGATTCAAATCAGTGCGAAGTAGAAGGCTTAGCTTCAAATCCATGCGAAACGAATGATTTAGCTTCAAAAACTTGCCGTATAAATGAAATTGCTTCAAATGCAGGCGAAACAAATGAGTCAGCATCAAATCCATGCAAAACACATGATTAAGCGTCAAATGCATGCGAAACACATGATTTAGGTTCAAAATGGTAGGGAACACGTGGTTTAGCATCAAATACATGCGAAACAAATTGTTTAGCTTCAGGTACTTATGATATACATAATTTAGCTTCAACTGAAGACGAAACAGACGAGTTAGCTTCAAATCTATGCGAAACACAAGATTTAGCTTCAAATCAATGCGAAGTAGAAGGCTCGTTTTCAAATCCATGCGAAACAAATGGTTTAGCTTCAACTACTTGTGATATACATGATTTAGCTTCATCTGCATGCGATACAAACGAGTTAGCTTCAAATACATGCGAAAGACATGATTTAGCTTCAAACCAATGCGATGTAAAAGGTTTAGCTTCAAATCCGCGCGAAAAAAATGATTTACATTCAAATACTTGCGATATAAGTGATATAGCTTCGAATACAGGCGATACAAACGAGTTTGCTTCAAATCCATGCGAAACACATGATTTAGTTTCAAGTCAATTCTTAGTAGAAGGATTAGCTTCAAATCCATGCGAAACAAATGGTTTAGCTACAAATACTTGTGATATACGTTATTTATATTTAACTGCATGCGCAACAAACGAGTTAGCTTCAGATACATGCGAAACACATGATTTAGCTGCAAATCAATGCGATGTAGAAGATTTAGCTTCCAATCCATGCGAAACAAATAATTTAGCATCAGATACTTGCTATATAAGTGATATAGCTTCAAATGCAGGGGATACAAACGAGTTAGCTTCAGTTCCATGCGAAACACATGATTATATTCAAATCAATGCGAAGTAGAAGGTTTCGCTTCAAATACATGAGAAACAAAAGATTTAGTTTCAAATCAATGCGATGTGGAAGGTTTAGCTTCAAATCCACGCGAAACAAATGGTTTTGATTCAGATACTTGTGATAAACATGATGTAGCTACAACTGCATGTGAAACAAGCGAGTTAGCTTCAAATCCATGCGGATCTTATGATTTAGCTTCAAATCAATGCGAAGTAGAAGGCTTAGGTTCAAATCCATGCGAATCAAATTGTTTAGCTTCAAATACATGTGAAATACATGATTTAGCTTCTACTGCATGCGAAACAAACAAGTTAGCTTCAAATCCAAGCCGAACACATGATTTAGCTTCAAATAAATGCGAAGTAGAAGGCTTAGCTTCAAATCCATGCGAAACATATGATTTACAATGAAATCAATGCGATGTAGAAGGCTTAGCTTCAAATCTGTGCGAAACAAATGATTTAGCTTCAAATCAATGCGATGTAGAAGGTTTAGCTTCAAATCCAAGCGGAACACATGATTTAGCTTCAAATACTTGCGATATAAGTAATATAGCTTCAAATACAGGCGAAACGAACGAGTCAGCTTCAAATCCATGCGAAACACATGATTTAGCTGCAAATCAATGCGATGTAGAAGGTTTAGCTTCAAATCCATGCGATACACTAGATTTAGCTTCAAATCAATGCGATGTAGAAGGTTCAGCTTCAAATCCATACGACACATATGATTTAGCTTCAAATTCTTCCGATATAAGTGATATAGCTTCAAATGCAAACGAAACAAACGAGTTAGCTTCAAATACATGCGAAACACATGATTTAGTTTCAAACCAATGCGATGTAGATGGTTTAGCTTCAAATCCATACGAAACAAATGATTTATCTTAAACTAATTATGATATACATGACTTAGCTTCAACTGCATGCGAAACAAACGAGTTAGCATCAAATAAATGCGAAACACATGATTCAGCTCCAAACCAATGCGATGTAGAAGGTTTAGCTTCAAGTCCGCGCGAAACATATGATTTAGCTTCAAATACTTGCGATATATGTGATATATCTTCTAATGCAGGCGAAATAAACGAGTTGGCGTCATAGCCATGCAGATCACATGATTTTAATTGAAATCAATTCGAATTAGAAGGCTTAGCTTCATATCCATGCGAATTCGAATGATTTAGCTTCAAAACATTGCGAAGTAGAACCCTCAGGTTCAAATCCATGTGAATCAAACTGTTCAGCTTCAAATACTTGTGACATACATGATTTAGATTCACCTGCATGCGAATCAAACGAGTTACCTCCAAATCCAAGCGAGACACATGATTTAGATGCAAATCAATGCAATGTAGACGGTTTAGCTTCAAATCCATGCGAAACATATGATTTAGCTTCATATACTTGCGATATAAGTGATATAGCTTCAAACCCAGACGAAACCAACGAGTTAGCTTCAAATCCAAGCAAAACACATGTTTTAGATTCTAATGCAGGCGAAACAAACGTGATAGCTTCAAATCCATGCGAATCATATGATTTAGCTTCAAATGAATGCGAAGTCGAAGGCTTGGCTTCAAATCCAAGTGAAACAAATGGTTTGGCTTCAAATACTTGTGATATACCTGAATCAGCTTCAACTGCAGCCGAAACAAACGAGTTAGATCCAAATCCAAGCGAAACACATGTCATTTCACTTCAAATCAATGCGAAGTAAAAGGCTTAGCTTCAAATCCGTTCGAAACAAATGATTTAGCTTCAAATACTTGCGATTATAAGGGATACTGCTTGAAATGCATGCGAAAAGAACGAGTTAGCTTCAAATTCATGCGAAATAAATGGTTTAGCTTCAAACACTTGCGATATTAGTGATATAGCTTCACATGCAGACGAAACGAACGAGTTAGCTTCAAATCCATGCGAAACACATGATTTATTTTCAAATCAATTCCTAGTAGAAGGATTAGCTTCAAATCCATGCGAAACAAACGAGTTAGATACAAATCCGTGCGAAACACATTATTTAGCATCAAATCAATGCGATGTAAACGACTTAGCTTCAAATGCATGCGGAATAAATGATTTATCTTCAGATACTTGTGATATACATGATTGAGCTTCAACTGCATGCGAAACAAACGAATTAGCTTCAAATCAATGCAAAACACATGATTTAGCTTCAGGTCAAAGCGATGTAGACGGTTTAGCTTCCAAACCATGCGAAACAAATGATATAGCTTCAGATACTTGCGGTATAAATAAAATAACTACAAATGCAGGAGGAACAAACGAGTTAGCTTTCAATCCGTGCGATACACATGATTTGGCTTTTAATCGATGCGAAGTAGAAGGCGTAGCTTCAAATCCAAGCGAAACACATGATTTAGCTTTAATTCAATGCAAAGTAGAAGGCTTAGCTTCAAATCCATGCGAATAAACTGGTTTAGCTTCAAATCAGTGCGAACTAGAAGGCTTAGCTTCAAATCTATTCGAAACACATGATTTAGTTTCAAATCCAAGCGAAACACACGATTTAGCTTCAAATCAATGCGACGTAGAAGGTTTAGCTTCAAATCCATGTAAAACAAACGATTTAGCATCAGATACTTGCGATATAAGTGATATAGCGTCAAATGCAGACGAATCAAACGAGTTTGCTGCAAAAACCATGCGAAACACATGATTTAGTTTCAAATCAATGCGAAGTAGAGGACTTGGCTTCAAATCCATGCGAAACGAATGGTTTGGCTTCAAGCACTTGCGATGTAAGTGATATAGCTTCAAATGCAGACGAAACAAACGAATTAGCTTCAGAATCCATGCGAATACACATGATTTAGCTTCAAATGAATGCGAAACTAATGATTTAGCTTCCAATCAATGCAAAGTAGATGGCTTAGCTTCAAATCCATGCGAAACAAATGGTTTAGCTTCAAATACTTGCGATATAAGTGATATAGCTTCAAATACAGGCGATACAAACGAGTTTGCTTCAAATCCATGCGAAACACATGATTTAGCTTCAAATCAATGCGAAGTAGAAGGTTTAGCTTCAAATCCATTCGTAGCAAATGGTTTAGCTTCAAATACTTGTGATATACATGACTTAGCTTCAACTGCATGCGAAACAAACGAATTATCTTCAAATCCATGCGAAGTAGAAGGCTTGGCTTCAAATCCATGCGAAACGAATGATTTAGCTTCAAAAACTTGCCGTATAAATGAAATTGCTTCAAATGCAGGCGAAACAAATGAGTCAGCATCAAATCCATGCAAAACACATGATTAAGCGTCAAATGCATGCGAAACACATGATTTAGGTTCAAAATGGTAGGGAACACGTGGTTTAGCATCAAATACATGCGAAACAAATTGTTTAGCTTCAGGTACTTATGATATACATAATTTAGCTTCAACTGAAGACGAAACAGACGAGTTAGCTTCAAATCTATGCGAAACACAAGATTTAGCTTCAAATCAATGCGATGAAGAAGGTTTAGCTTCAAATCCGCCCGAAACAAATGCTTTAGCTTCAAATACTTGCGATATAAGTGATATAGCTTCAAATGCAGGCGAAACAAAAGAGTTAGCTTCAAATTCAAGCCAAACACATGATTCAGCTACAAATCAATGCGATGTAGAAGGTTTAGCTTCAAAGCCATGCCAAACAGATGATTTAGCTTCAAATCCATGGGATGTAGAAGGTTTAGCTTAAAATCCATGCGAAACACATTATGTAGCTGCAAATCAGTGCGAAGTAGAAGGCTCAGGTTCAAATCAATGCGATTCAAATGGTTTATCTTCAAATACTTGTGAAAGACATGATTTAGCTTCAACTGCATGCGAAACAAACGAGTTAGCTTCAAATCCATGCGAAACACATGATTTAGCTGCAAATCAATGTGATGTAGAAGGTTTAGCTTCAAATCCATGCGACAGACAAGATTTAGCTTCAAATCAATGCGATGTAGAAGGTTCAACTTCAAACCCATGCGACACATATGATTTAGCTTCAAATAGTTGCGATATAAGTGATATAGCTTCAAATGCAGGCGAAACGAACGAGTTAGCTTCAAATCCATGCGAAACACATGATTCAACTGAAAATCAATGCGATGTAGAAGGTTTAGCTTCAAATCCATGCCAAACACATGAGTTAGCTTCAAATCCATGAGATGTAGATGGTTTAGATACAAATCCATGCGAAACACATTATTTAGCTGCAAATCAGTGCGAAGTAGAAGGCTCAGGATCAAATCCATGCGATTCAAATGGTTCATCTTCTAATACTTGTGAAAGACATGATTTAGCTTCAACTGCATGCGAAACAAACGAGTTATCTTCAAATCCATGCGAAACAAATTGATTAGCTTCAAATACTTGTGATATACGTTATTTAGATTTAACTGCAGGCGAAACGGACGAGTTAGCTTCAAATCCATGCGAAATGCATGATTTAGCTGCAAATCAATGCGATGTAGAAGGTTTAGCTTCAAATCCAAGCGAAACGCATGATTTAGCTACAAATCAATGCGATGTAGAAGGTTTACCTACAAACCCATGCGAAACAAATGATTTAGCTTCAAATCAACTCGAAGTACAAGGCTTAGATGCAAATCCATGCGAAACAAATGGTTTAGCTACAAATACTTGTGATATACGTTATTTAGTTTTAACTGCATGCGCAACGATCGAGTTAGCTTCAAATCCATGCGAAACACATGATTTAGCTTCAAATCAATGCGAAGTAGAAGGCTTCTGTTCAAATCCATGCGATGCAAATAGTTTAGCTTCAAATACTTGTGATATACATGATTTAGCTTCAACTGCATTCGAAGCAAACGAGTTAGCACAGAATCCACGCGAAACATGTTATTTAGCTTCAAATACTTGGGATATACTTGACTTAGCGTCAACTGCATACGAAATAAACTAGTTAGCTTCAAACCACGGGAAACACATGATTTTACTTCAAATCAATGCGAAGTAGAAGGCTTAATTTCAAATGAATGCGAAACAAATGTTTTGATTCAGATACTTGTGATAAACATGATTTTGCTTTTTTTAGTTCTTATGATTTAGCTTCAAATCAATGCGAAGTAGAAGGCTTAGGTTCAAATCCATGCGAATCAAATTGTTTAGCATCAAATACATGTGAAATACATGATTTAGCTTCGACTGCATGCGAAACAAACGAGTTAGCTTCAAATCCAAGCCGAACACATGATTTAGCTTCAAATCAATGCGAAGTAGAAGGCTTAGCTTCAAATCCATGCGAAACACATGATTAAGCTTCAAATCAATTCGAAGTAGAATGCTTAGCTTCACATCCAAGCGACACTAATTATTTAGCTTCAAATACTTGCGATATAAGTGACATAGCTTCAAATGCAGGCGAAACAAACGAGTTAGCTTCGAAATCCATGCGATACACGTGATTTAGCTTCAAATGAATGCGAAGTAGAAGGCTTAGATTCAAATCCATGTGAAACAAATGGTTTAGATACAAATACTTGTGATATACGTTATTTAGATTTAAATGCATGCGCAACGATCGAGTTAGCTTCAAATCCATGCGAAACACATGATTTAGCTTCAAATTCATAAGATGCACTTGGTTTAGCTGCATATTCTTGCGAAACAAATAGATTAGATTCAGATACTTGTGATAAACATGATTTAGATTCAACTGCATGCGAATCAAACGAGTTAGCTTCGAGTCCAAGCGAAACACATGATTTAGCTTCAAATCAATGCGAAGTCGAAGGCTTAGCTTCAAATCAATGCGATACACAAGATTTAGCTTCAAATCAATGCGACGTAGAAGGCTTAGTTTCAAATCCATGCCGAACAAATGATTTAGATTCAAATCCAAGCGAAACACATGATTAAGCTTCAAATCAATTCGAAGTAGAATGCTTAGCTTCACATCCAAGCGACACTAATTATTTAGCTTCAAATACTTGCGATATAAGTGACATAGCTTCAAATGCAGGCGAAACAAACGAGTTAGCTTCGAAATCCGTGCGATACACGTGATTTAGCTTCAAATGAATGCGAAGTAGAAGGCTTAGATTCAAATCCATGTGAAACAAATGGTTTAGATACAAATACTTGTGATATACGTTATTTAGATTTAAATGCATGCGCAACGAACGAGTTAGCTTCAAATCCATGCGAAACACATGATTTAGCTTCAAATTCATAAGATGCACTTGGTTTAGCTGCATATTCTTGCGAAACAAATAGTTTAGATTCAGATACTTGTGATAAACATGATTTAGCTTCAACTGCATGCGAATCAAACGAGTTAGCTTCGAGTCCAAGCGAAACACATGATTTAGCTTCAAATCAATGCGAAGTCGAAGGCTTAGCTTCAAATCAATGCGATACACAAGATTTAGCTTCAAATCAATGCGACGTAGAAGGCTTAGTTTCAAATCCATGCCGAACAAATGATTTAGATTCAAATCCAAGCGAAACACATGATTTAGCTTCAAATCAATGCGAAGTAGAAGGCTCGTTTTCAAATCCATGCGAAACAAATGGTTTAGCTTCAACTACTTGTAATATACATGATTTAGCTTCAACTGCATGCGAAACGAACGAGTTAGCTTCACATCCGCGCGAAAGACATGATTTAGCTTCATATCCAAGGGATACACATGATTTAGATTCAAATCAGTGCGAAGTAGAAGGCTTTGGTTCAAATCCATGCGAATCTAATGGCTTCAAATACTTGTGAAAAACATGATTTAGCTTCAAAATCATGCGAAACACATGGTTTAGGTTTATATTCATGCGAAACGAATGGTTCAGCTTCAAATACTTGTGACATACATGATTTAGCTTCAACTGCATGCGAAACAAACGAGATAGCACCAAATCCATGCGAAACGAATGATTCACCTTCAAATGAATGCGAAGTAGAAGGCGTCGCTTCAAATCCATTCGAAACACATGATTTAGATTCAGATGCTTGCGATATAAGTGATATAGCTTCAATGCAGGCGAAACAAACGAGTTAGCTTCAAATCCATGAGAAAAACATGATTTAGCTTCAAATCAATGCGACGTAGAAGGCTTAGGTTCAAATCCATGCCGAACAAATGATTTAGCTTCAAATACTTCTGATATAAGTCATATAGATTCAACTTCAGACGAAACCAAGGAGTTAGCGTCAAATCCATGCAAAACACATGATTTAGCTTCCAATCAATGCAAAGTAGAAGGCTTAGTTTCAAATCCATGCGAAACATATGGCCTAGCTTCAAATACTTGCGATATAAATGATTTAGCTTCTAATGCAGACAAAACAATCGAGATAGCTTCAAATCCATGCGAAACATATGATGTAGCTTATAATGAACGCGAAGTAGAAGGCTTAGCTTCAAATCACATGCGAATCAAATGTTTCAGCTTCAAATCCATGCAAAATACGTGATTTAGCTTCCAATCAATGCAAAGTAGATGGCTTAGCTTCAAATCCATGCGAAACAAATGGTTTAGCTTCAAATACTTGCGATATAAGTGATATAGCTTCAAATACAGGCGATACAAACGAGTTTGCTTCAAATCCATGCGAAACACATGATTTAGCTTCAAATCAATGCGAAGTAGAAGGTTTAGCTTCAAATCCATTCGTAGCAAATGGTTTAGCTTCAAATACTTGTGATATACATGACTTAGCTTCAACTGCATGCGAAACAAACGAATTAGCTTCAAATCCATGCGAAGTATAAGGCTTGGCTTCAAATCCATGCGAAACGAATGATTTAGCTTCAAAAACTTGCCGTATAAATGAAATTGCTTCAAATGCAGGCGAAACAAATGAGTCAGCATCAAATCCATGCAAAACACATGATTAAGCTTCAAATACATGCGAAACAAATGGTTTAGCTTCAAATCAATGCGAAGTAAAAGGCTTAGCTTCAAATCCATTCGAAACAAATTATTTAGCTTCAAATACTTGCAAATATAATGGATACTGCTTCAAATGCATGCGAAAAGAACGAGTTAGCTTCAAATGCATGCGAAATAAATGAGTTAACTTCAAATACTTGCGATATAAATGAAATAGCTTCAAATGCAGGCGAAACAAACGCGTTAGTTTGAAATCCATGGAAACACATGATTTAGCTTCAAATTCATGCGAAACACATGATTTAGCTTCCAATCAATGCAAAGTAGAAGGCTTAGCTTCAAATCCATATGAAACAAACGAGATAGATACAAATCCGTGCGAAACACACTATTTAGCTTCAAATCAATGCGAAGTAAACGACTTAGCTTCAAATGCATGCGGAATAAATGATTTAGCTTCAGATACTTGTGATATACATTATTGAGCTTCAACTGCATGCGAAACAAACGAATTAGCTTCAAATCAATGCAAAACACATGATTTAGCCTCAGGTCAATGCGATGTAGACGGTTTAGCTTCCAAACCATGCGAAACAAATGATATAGCTTCAGATAATTGCGGTATAAATAAAATAACTACAAATGGAGGAGGAACAATCGAGTTAGCTTCCAATCCATGCGATACACATGATTTAGATTCTAATCAATGCGAAGTAGAAGGCTTAGCTTCAAATCCATGCGAAACAAATGGTTTAGCTTCAAATACTTGTGATATACGTTATTTAGATTTAACTGCATGCGCAACGTACTATTTAGCTTCAAATCCATGCGAAACACATGATTTAGCTTCAAATCAATGCGATGTAGAAGGTTTAGCTTCAAATCCATGCGAATCAAATGATTTACCTTCAAATACTTGTGATATACATGATATAGCTTCAATTGCAGGCGGAATAAACGAGTTAGCTTCAAATCCACGCGAAAGACATGATTTAGCTTCAAATCAGTGCGTTCTAGCAGGCTTAGCATCAAAACCCATGCGAAACAAACGAGTTAGCTTCACATCAATACGATGTAGTAGGTTCAGCTTCAAATCCATGCGATATAAGTGATATAGCTTCAAAAGCAGGAGGAACAAACGAGGTAGCTTCAATTCCATGCGAAACAAATGATTTAGCTTCAAATCAATACGAAGTAGAAGATTTAGCTTCAAATCCATGCGAAACAAATGGTTTAGCTACAAATACTTGTGATATACATTATTTAGCTACAACTGCATGCGAAACAAACGAGTTAGCTTCAAATCCATGCGAAACACACGATTCAGCTGCAAATCAATGCGATGTAGAAGGCTTAGCTTCAAATCCATGCCAAACACATGATTTAGCTTCAAATCCATGGGATGTTTAAGGTTTAGCTTCAAATCCATGCGAAACACATTATTTAGCTGCAAATCAGTGCGAAGTAGAAGGCTCAGGTTCAAATCCATGCGATTGAAATGGTTCATCTTCAAATACTTGTGAAAGACATGATTTAGCTTCAACTGCATGCGAAACAAACGAGACAGCTTCAAATCCATGCTTAACACATGATTTAGTTTCTAATCAATGGGAAGCGGAAGGCTTAGCTACAAATCCATGCGAAACAAATGATTTAGCTTCAAATCCATGAGATGTAGAAGGGTCAGCTTCAAATCCATGCGAAACACAATATTTAGCTGCAAATCAGTGCGAAGTAGAAGGCTCAGGTTCAAATCAATGCGATTCAAATGGATTATCTTCAAATACTTGTGAAAGACACTATTTAGGTTCAACTGCGTGCG